>NC_056740.1:304762656-305062656 GCF_019279795.1 Protopterus annectens
AGGTTCTGCTTCGCTGAAGTTTTGCACCTGGAAAACTGTGCTCCTGGTTGCCTTGACATCTTCAGGGAGGGTCTCCCAGTTACAGGCCTTTGTGACATCTCCACTTTTTTTGGTTTTCCACAAGGACAGAGTTTCCATGCAAACTTATCATTCTTTTATGCCTAAGGTAGTGAATGACTTGTCTCTTAATCAATCTGTCCAACTGCCCACCTTCTTCCCTTCTCCTCAGTCCTTTAGTGAAATAATTTTGAATATGTTAGATGTACACAGGCAAATTAGATTTTACTTGGACAAGACTAAATCTATTAGGAAGTCTGATCAGCTTTTTGTGTCCTTTCATCCCAGGGCTCTGGGTTTACTCGTTTCTAAACAGACTATTTCTTCTTGAATTTCTAATGTTATTGCATTTTGCTTTGATTTCCATAGTAAGTCTTTGGCTACTTCTGTCAGAGCCCATTCAACTAGATCTGTGGCTTCCTCAGGAGCTTTCTTTAAGGGTCTGGATGCTAACTCCATTTTGGAGGCTGCTACTTCCTCTTCTGTGTGCACTTTTACTAAACATTACAAGTTGGACTCTATTTCTAGGTCCAGAACTGGGTTTGCAAGGGCCATTCTCCATGGGTTTCTGGAGACTTCTTTCTTGCAGTCTTTTTCTGTTCCTTCCACCTCCCTAGGTTCCATTTAAGCTATGCCACTCCCATATGTAAAGAATACTGCAACATTGAATAGAAAGACATAAAATAGTTGTGTAAAATCTTACCATAACCATAGATGTCCTTCTCTTCTGTGTTGCTGTATTCTGTCCCTCTCGCCTTCCCCCTGCATCTTCTCTCTTCCCTGGATGACTTATTGTTTTCCTTAGGACTCATGTTCCTCATGGGGCATTCTAGTTCTAAGGATGGTCATCCTTTTATGGCTGACGTTGTCAAAGCAGACGTGCGATGTCCCACATACTGGCAGTAGCTTGAGGCTTTATTATACTAGCCGGATGTCAGGTCATAGGGCAGAATAAAACCCCATATGTAAAGAACACTGCAACATAGAAGAGAAAGATGTCTGTGGCTTTGGAAAGATTTTACACAACTCTTCTTTCTCCCTTCTTTTGGAAATGGCCAGGAGCAGTTAACTCAAGTTTCCTCACACACTGGATCTACTCACACAAGATCAGGGATGTTCAATAAACTCTGACATCAATCAACCTCAACTGACTGCCTTGATGAAAGGTTCTTAATTCCTTTCTGGTACCTGTTTACTGAAGAAGTGCAGCAAATATTAATGGAAGCAGGAAAGCCTGCTACTAGAAAATAATATATTAGCAAATGGAAAAGATTTTCTAGTTGGTGCCCGTAACATAACCGGCGCCCATTCAGGGCTCATTGTTCTCTGGTTGTACAATATCTGTGTCAGTTACTATCCTATGGCCTTTCTTGTTCCTCTGTCAAGGTTAATTTTTTGTCCATTTCAGCTTGTCTGCCCACATATCCTCATCTTTCAGTGCAGTCTCATCTTAAAATGTTTTTGAAAGGGGTCTGCACAAGAGGCCTCCAAGTAAACCGGTGGCCCCTCCTTGGGATCTTAATTTTGTTAGAGAAGCTAACACTTGCTCCTTTGAACCAGCTAATGTGACTTATATGAGGTTTTTAACATGGAAAACAGTTTTACTAATTGCTCTGACCTCTGCAGGAAGGATATCTGAGTTGGTAAGTCAGCCCTACCTCATTTTCAACAAGAACAATCTTTTCTTTTATGCCTGAAGTAGCATTCTGAGTTTACTTTGTCAAACTATCCATCTCCCTGTTTTTTCCCAAAACCTAAAAATGAGGAGTAGTTTTCTATTGGAAGTGAGGTCCCAACAGTGCTGAAACTGTGAAATCCAGGTAGTCCCAAGTACGAAAGATGCTTGTTGTAATCAAGATTGTTGGATAAACTCCATTAAACCTGTTAATACTTTGCAGGCATAATAATAAAATAAAATAAATGAGAAACAAAACAAAAGTAGAAATGCAGCTTCAGTCTGTAGAGCAAAGGAAAAAAAGCAAAGGTTCTTCAATCCATTAAAAGTTTTATTTTTCTGTTCGGTAGGTGAGCGCATAAATGTTAAATAAAAATAAATCAAAAGCTTTACATCAGTAATGCATTGCTGGTATGGTGTTTATATACAACAGAACAAATCAATTAGCATATACATTTGGATGTTTCCATTACAGTTAAAAATGGAACATAAATTATATTGAAGTATTACTCGTTCTTACATCGTTGTAAGTCAGAAGGATAACTGACAGCTACCATTATAATTTTTAATTGAATCGTAATTTACACAAAAGCATTCATTGTATTATCATGGAATAAAATGTAAAGCAACGTAAAAAATCTACAACAAATAAAATAATTGAAATGGCAATGGTGATTACGGCCATGCGGGTGGGTGGGGGGGGGGTGTACCAGTGTGTTTGGTTGATTGGATGTCATGCAGAGAAGCGGACTAACTCGTGGAGCAGAGGGGAGTGGAAGGAGATGCTAGTGAAGTTGAATGACCGAGGGGCAGGGGCGTGGGATATGTTAAACAATAGGGGCCCGGGATGAACAGCATGGGAAAAAAACAAGCCAGTAAATGTGGCAGGGAGGAGTGGCTTGTGAAAAGAAATGGGTGTGTGTATGAGTGTGACTTGTAAGAGTCATAAGGTGATTGGTGCACATAGGGAGGCGGGGGAGGTGCTATTTGGGCACGAATGTACCTGATATAGCAAAAGAGGTGGAGGTTGTGATAGGTGCATGTCTGAATGGTGCTGGCCAATGAGGAGAGACTGTGGGATGTGCAAGCTGAGTGGGGGCGTGCTTAGTGGAGTGGTGTGCAAGTGATGATGAGAGAGTTTCGGCGTGGGGTAAACTGGGTGCGAAAGAACGTGGTTGGCAGGGAGCCTGGACCAGGAATAGTGGGTGGGGAAACAGTATCGGGGTGGGGTAGAATGGGAGCGTAAAGCTCCCATTGGTGGGGGAAATAATGGATGTGGTTGGTGGGGCTTTGGAGGAGGATCCAGTGTGATGCAGGCAGTTGGCTTGCAGTACAATTTTGTCATTAACCTTTTGTGGAGAGAGACTAGGCACATCTAAACCTAATAATCTGGTGGGGCACGTCCTGCTGATTCAAGCAGCAGAGTGGATAGAAAACCGTAGGAGTAAGCATTTAGTAAAAGACAATATGCTGTAAGAAAATCCTCATACTTTTTTAAAAAACAAATCTTACAATTAATGGAGGTCTGTGAGTTTCTAATTAAAAATGGTGGTCAAAGTGATTATTACCCATTCCACTTGTTAGTCAGGAATACTGTCAAAAGAAACACACATGAAATTTTCCATCTAAACTCATGAAACGTTTGTATTGGACAACTGATCGGAAAAATCAAGTATAAATCTGTTCCAATTAGAAAAGAGCATGATGCAGGGGCTCGTTGTTAAAATATGATGGTCCTGATTGTGAGGAAAAAGCAGTTATTACTTGATATATTTAGGTATAGCAAACGGCACAGTATGTGAATCTGAAAATAAAATCTAGTGTTTAAATTAGAATATCTGTAACTACGAGTGGCATTTTTAACATTAATTCCCCAAACAGTCGTAACTATGGGGGACTGGTAACAAATGTAAAACAGCCTCTGGGCTTGTTTAATGCGTTAGGGCTGTTATTGGCGACTACAAAGTCAAATTAAGAACAAATTTGAGGTATGTTGTGAATCCAATGCTTGTGGAGTGATTCGAAATACAGTAGAGTCTCAGGGCTATAATCTGCCACAAGGCTGTGTGATCGCTTTTAAAAAATCCTAGTTGAATAACCAGTGAATCAGGATTGGGCATGAGTAATTACAAGAACATTGTAAAAATAACAAAGTAAGCCACTACCACAAAACCTAGACATAAAGAAACCAGTAAAAGCCAAATCATAGAAAAACTAAGTTTCCAACCGAGAAGTCTGTTGAAGGGAGCTAACGAGTGAAGGGAGGAAAAACAATCTTGTTTCGTGGTTATTATAGGAAGTCTATGTGGGTGATAGTGTCCCTAAAAACGTAATCTTAACCTAAAAATGAGGGAGAAAGAATACTGCATAACTTGGATGTCCGCAGATAGCTCAGGTACTATCTTGACAGCACTAAATCTTTCAGATCATTGGATCAGTTGTTCATTTTTTGTGAAGATAAGGAAAAGGGACAGCTGGTGTCAAAACAAATTATTTCTAAATAGTTATCTAAAGCTATTACCTTTTGTTATACTCACCATAACAGAACTATTCCAGGCAGAATCAAGACTAGTCTACCAGGGCCTTGGCTTCATCTGTGATTTTTTTGGGAAGGGCTGGATTGTAGACATATTTTAGAAGATGCTACTTGGTCCTCTGTTCATATTTTTATAAAGCACTATAAGCTCGATTCCTTTTCTAGGTCCTGGTCAGGCTTTGCTAGGATCATTTTCCAGCAGGTCCTTGACTGTTCTTCCACCTCCCAAATTTCGTAAGCTACAGTCATCTACCATAAAGCTAAAGCTGCTGCAGCAGTGATCAGTATGATGAGCATAATGCAGGTGTGTAAACTTACCATAACACTAGATGTTCGAATTATCACTGCTGTAGTAGCCACTCCTTCCCTCCATCCTCCTTGTTTTTGTAGTGTTTTGTATGCCAGGGTGTGGACATTTATATTTTTGTTGTTCCTAGCATTCCTGGCACAGAATAATTCAGTGCATTTCACATGAGCAATGAATGTAAAATCAGTGTCTTTGGTAACTTGGATGTTGGTGATCGCTGGCATGTCACCCAAAATGTTGTGACATGTCACCTTTGGCACGCGTTTCATAGGTTCACCATCACTGTAATAATTAACATGTTCTTAGCTGCAAACATTGTAAATCACATACATTCTTTTATGTAATTATTATTAATCCAACATTAGATAAATTGCTCAATTATTATGATTGTAAGAGTAATGTCTTGACTCAAAAGTTGGATGTTACAGGGGGTCCTCAAGCACATTGGCTTTCTAAAGAGGGCAATTTTTTGGTTTAGTATGTACAAGATGTAGTTGTATTGATGTATGGAGTGGCAGGGATGTAGGTGTGTCGTGTCAGGGCAAGACTGCACATACTACTGTCAGATTTAAGAGTTGGTCAAGTTAGACAGTGAGTATGTAAACAAAGAGCATGGAAACCTCATTGGTAGGCTATGGATGCTGTTGTTCCAGTCAGATCATTAAAGCTAGAGATTAATTTGGCAAAGCAGCAGTCCTTGTTGAATCATTGGAGGTTTCCTGGAATTTTGCTAGGGAACAATAAGGATAAGAATTGGCTAGTGAAGATGTTGAAGGAAATACTGGAGGTTGATCAAGGGTGGACAGGAATAGCAGAGGACTGTTAAGAAAGAGTGAAAAAGGCCATATATTGTGACACTCAAAAGGTGTTTATGGGGCAGGAAGCAGATAGATAGGGTGCTTAAAAAGAAAGAAAGAGTTACGAGAATTGCACCAGAAGGGCAGTGGCGAGTAGGATGGGGGCAAGAGCTATAGATAAAACAAGAGATGCAAAGAGAATTGGATGATATATTGTGGTTCAGGATAATGAGATTGGATCAAGTAAACTTTCAGTTTGATTCTAAAGAAGTATGTTATTTGGCCCTATGCCTAAGGCAAAAAGAGACTGAAAGAGGGGTGCTTAGTATTAGGGAGGAAGCTACAGGGAAAATAGTGAAAACTCTGCCAAGGATTTTGCAGGATTTAAGAAGTGTTATGGGAATTTATATGCAGGGCATGCTTGTAGGTGACAACCTGGGAGATAGCTAGTGGAATGAATTGCATTTACCAGAGAGTTCAGAAGAGGATAGCTACAAGTTAATAAAAGGGGTATCGACAGATGACGTTAAGGAAATATGGGCTCAGATGGCATCATGGCAGTCAGGAACTCACTGGGTAGAGATGGGATACCTTTTGAATTACTGGTTTTACTTAAGGATAGAGTTATTAACACCTGGATTGATTAGTTCGTTGGGGGGGGGGCTGGATGGGGGTTCTGCTCCATATTCATGGAAATTAAATGTTGTAATTGTTGTAATATACAAGGAGGGGAATGATCCCTTGTTGCTGTCTTCCTACAGACCTGTCTTTATACAAAATCATGATTGTAAAATATTTGCCATGTTTAGCAAATAGGTTGGCCAATATTTTACTAAACATAATTCATAATGATCAGTGTGGTGTTGTTGACAGTAGAATGGTGGATAATGTTTTGAGATCAATAATGATCTTGCAGGATGCACAATGGAAGGGTAGGTACCTGTTAATCCTCTCCTTAGATGCTGAAAAGGCATTCAGTAGAGTAATATGGAGATTCCGATTCTCCTTACTTGAGCGGTGGGGCTGTCCTGTGAAGTTTATTGACTTAATAAGGTGAATATATGAGGTAGTGACAACAAGGGTTAAAAGTAAAGACTAGGTTGTCGGAGAGCTTAGAACTAGAGATGGGGCCAGACATGGGTGCCCCCTAGCCCCCCCCCAATTCTTTATTGTGTATTTGGAGCCCCTTACAATACAACTGAGAGGCTGTGGAATTCAAGGGTATGATTGGAAGGGGCATTCTAATTTGGTATCTGTGTTTGCAGATGGTATTTTAAATACATTGGCTCAATCAAATCAGGACACTTGGAGTTTATGGGGAATTTCAGACATGTTTGTGGAGAGGTCGGGTTGTAATGTGAACAAGGAGAAGCTGCAAGCTATTGCATTGAATTTTGTCCCTGATGAGGTGTTGCAAGGTGAATATGGTTTCTTATGACAAAAAAACTGTGTTTAGGTATCCAGGAGTCTGGGTAAGGGACACAACTGAAGGTACCTTCTAATTAACACATGAGAAAGTGTGGAAAAAAGGTGAGGAACTTAATTATGAAATGGCAGTCAGTCCCCCTTGATTTAGATCAGAGAGTGCAGGTTTTTGCAGTCTTTTATCTCCTACAGTTGTTGTATCCCAGGCAGGCCTTTTGGTGGTTGCTAGAGGCAAATTATCTTAGGAGACTCAAGCAGCCTATGTCCCAGTTTTTGTGGTAAAGGGGTAAGCCAAGAGCTGCTCGTGAGGTTGTAGTGTTGCCAAAGGATAAGGAGGGGTTGGGAATACCTGATATTAAAAATTATTTGCAAGCATGACAGTTAGCCCAGTTGTGGAAGTGTGTTCATACCGAGTATGGTGCTGAATGGAAAAGGATGATTGTGGATGTGGATGATAAGCTAAGGGGAGGTCAGGATACAATTTCCATGGGTGAACAGGAGTAGTTTAAGAAATAGTTTATTGAATGAGGTGGGGTGATGTGGAACTTGAGGGTAGAATTGTGCCCTATAGGTACAAGTCAGCCTGACAGAGATAACTAGAATATAGCTTGGAGATGGAGAAGAGAGCAAGGTTCAGTAGTCTTTTTTCAACCACCTTTATTGAATTATCACTAGTTACATAGGCAATTTTACATTCATATAAAAGTAATCAAACTATAATTAACATTACATTATAGTTCACATATATTGCTGTATATCATATAACCTAAACAACATTATATAAATTATTTAATTCTTGCTTTTGTTAAATAAGAAAAATCTTTATTAAACCATAACTTTCTACGTAGGCAAACAAACTACACTGACACAATCCTACTTTCAAGCTTTTTACGTCACAAACCATACTGACACACTCCCAGTTGCAGACATTATACATCACTTATAATCTACCCAATCTTTTTCAGTCAGACATTACATACCTCATTTAAGTCTGCCGCCTTTTAAACCTCATTCCTCCCTTGTATGTATTGTTCCCATAGTTCCCATTTTTTTCCTATGTAGCTTGCTCCTGCCCTTTTCTAAAGATCCTAATTCCAGCTGTTTTGTCTCTGTTAATATATTCATCGCTTCTGGTATAGTTTGTTTAGATTTTGATTTCCATTTTCTAATAATTTCTTTTTTGGCAGCTACCGTTGCTATATTTGATTTAGATTTTGATTTCCATTTTCTAGAATCGCTTTTTGGCAGCTACCATTATTAGACACAGCAAGGCCTTATCATGTCTAGGCAGTTCTGATTCTGTATCGTCACTTAGAAAAATGATCGTCCTCGTCAGACCAATCTGCCCACCTAGCATCTCCAACAGTGCATCCTGCAGGGAATCCTTATAGTCCACCAATTCACCGCACTCCCATAAAATATGTTCCCAGTTACCTCTTTCTTCTCCGTCACACCTCCAACATTTGCTGTTTACCTGAGGAAAAATTCTCTGGAGTCTACTTGAGGTATAGAAATATCTATGTAAAAATTTCCAGGCAAAAATCCTAAATCTTCTAAAGTTTGTTGTGTTTTTGGGAGACGTACATATATCCTCCCATTGTTTGTGAATTGCTTATCCAGTCTGTCTTCCCAATCCTTTCTAATCTCCTCTGATTGATCCTTATAATTATCATGCAGTATTTTATATGCTGTACTAATTATTCCTTTTTTAATAATAGCTTCTGTTCTAGATTCTACTAAAACTCTACCAGTGCTGGTCTTTCGTTTAGGACCCCCCTATTTCTTTGCCTGTACTCTGATATCAATCCCTGATAGGAAAGGCAATCTGTAACCTGCAGTCCAAATAAATTCTTGGCATCTTCCATTCTATCATCTTTCCCTCTCTAGTTATTTGCTCCCAATACCTTGGTTCATTTACCAGTTTTCTGCAATAAATTCCAGCACCCTCTTGCCTCTTGTCTGTATCCCTAATTGTAACTATCCTTATCAGCAGAATCTCCTTTCCCCAGTCCTTTGTTGGCTTAGTTCTTAGAATACTTTCTGCTACTTTATGGATATATTATTCTGTATGATTATTGTTATTCTCTTTAAAGGCCTGCAGTAAAAATCCCAGTCTCTCCTTGTTTCTTGATCTCTCCCCTGTTTCATCATCATCCCTTTCCACTTTGAATTATAGTTTTCTGCTTGTGCTATGTATAGGAGTCTTAACTCCGTAGCTCTGAAATACCCCTTCAAATCTGGTAATCCCAATCTGCCTTGTTCTACTGGAAGAATCAGCTTATCCCAATTGACGCTTGCCATCTTCCCCTTCCAGATAAAGTCCTTCAGCTCTTTATTAATTGTTATCCACAATTTCTCTTCTGGTTGATAAAAATATGCCTGATTTGTGTATAAGACTAAAGGAACTAAAAACATTTTAACTGCTTGTATCTAACTATCCATATTCATATAACAAAGTTTCCATTTTCTCAGTTTTTGTATTATCTTTTGTTTAGTCTCTTTCCACATATCCTTAGCTGCCACACTAGAATAATTTTTAATCCATATTCCTAAATACTTATTTATCATGTCCGCATAAATATGGATATTCCTGAACCAATTTGTGTGTGGGTACATAATTTACCGCTATTGCCTCCCAAAAAGATTTGAAACTATCTCAAAATGTTCCACAACACTGTAATGTCTCTTTCTGTTTTTGTCAGGTATAAAATAATATCATTTGCAAATAAAGCCAGCTTTTCTTGACTAACATACCAATTATATCCTTGAATTTCTGAGTCCCTTATTTTCTTTGCCTTATATTCTAAATATAATGCAGATAATAAAGGGGAAAGAAACCACTCCTGCCTGGTTCCTCTGCTCAAGCAGAATTTATCAGAGAGGACCCCGCCCACTTAAATTTTTGCCTCCAGTCCCTCTTATAGCCTTCTAATCAACCTTAAATTTTTTTCATGAAATGCAAATGCTTCCATTGCCCTGCTCATAAACTCCCAACTTACTCTGTCAAATGCTTTCTCTGCCTCAAGACCCACCAACAACAATGGTAATTTCTTACATTCTGCTTCCCTGTGGATCATCAGGTTCTGTTAATGTTTTCAAATGTTTGCCTCCCCTCCGCAAAACCACATTGATCCATAAATGTCAGTTTTAGCATTATTTTTGACATTCTTTTAGCCATTATAGACATGAACACTTTAGAATCATGGTTTAGTATTGAAATGGGTCTGTATGAAGCTGGGTATGATGGATCTTTACTTACAAATTACACCTACCACTGCTTTCGTCCAGGATGTTAGTACTTCTTCTCCTCTTAAAATACTGTTAAACAAAACCTTCCAGATCTTTATCAGTTTTTTTTCCTTACAGTTTCCAAGCTTCCAGCAGAAATACCATTTGTTCCTGGGGACTTTCCTGTAGATTGGTTATACGTCACAATTTTTATCTCATCTCCTCCTATCCTAACCATTAGTAATTGAGCCTCATTTACCTCTAACCTTGGCATATTTAATTCTTTCATAAACATTTCCATTTGTATCTTTTCTTGATTTTCATATTTCTCTGCTTTATAGACTCTCATAGAATTTCCAAAATGTTTCTAATACGTCTACAGGATCTCCTGTTGCCTTTCTTAGGCTCCCTAAGTCTGGCGACAGCCCTTTCTACATTCTGTTTCTTGAGTCATTGTTCTGAAAGTTTTTGTGCTCTAGTGTTATCATCAAAAACAGCTGCTTAACAGCAGTCTTTCTAAAGTCATGCATATTATCAAGGTAATCCCTTATTTTCTGTCTAGCATTCTGCCGTTGATCCTCTTTTTGTTCTGTGAGATTCCCCCTATTCTGCAATACTTTAACATTTGTCAGCCCCTGTAAATAGTTATTGTTACTTCTTAACCATAGCATATTTTTAAACTCCACCTTAATTTTATCCCACTCTCTAGCTATATTTTTAGAAGAAATTTTAACCTAACAGCTCCTGAATAATCTCTACTTCCCATTCCTTAAATTCTTCTCTTTTCAACAGATAGGTGGGAAAGTGCCAGTGTCTCGTTTTTGTTTCATTATCCTGTGCTTTTATTTTAGCTGTTATTGGTGTATGATCTGAAATAGTTATTGGGTGAGTATCAAGACCTTCAATTAAATGCACATGTTCCAGTGAAATGTAAATTCTATTTAGCCCAGCCCAGTTTTTATATCTTGGGGAATAATATGTAAATTCAGTCCAAACTCCTGTTACTGGATCGACATCTTCCATGACAAATATTTTCATAAATTTCTTCAAAAATCTACATTCCTTTGTTATGTTTTCCCTTCTGGACCCCCTAGACACATCTTCACTGCTGCAAATCAAATTTCATTCCCCAACTATAAGTAATATTCCTTGCATAAAACTGATTATTTCTTCCCGAATTTTCATTAGCTCTATTATAGCAGTTTTAGGTGGAATGTAAATACATGCCAGTGTAATCCAACTCCCTTGCCAGTAGCCCTTTAGCACTACAAATCTGCCATTATCTTTTTTTGTCCTCTTCTATCACTATTGGAGCTCATCTTGCAATTAATATAAGTACTCCTCCTTTCCTTTGTCCCAGGTATTCTGCTGAATAACTATCCTGAAAAACTTTATTAAATTAATTTGTCTCCTGTAACATAGCTATTTGCATTGTACATTTTTAATATAGTTCACTACTCTTTCTTTTTGTATTTATCAGTGAGGCTATTTACATTTAAAGACATTACAGAAATCATCATTGTATTAAAAAGTTATTATTCCAACCTTTTATGTATAACACCTTTTTTGTTAAATATCTAGATACAGCTTTTGTGTTACATGCATACAATGTTTGGTAGGTTGAACTTTTATACAGTTGTTTCTTGCCATATCCATTTGAGCCTATGTCATATCTTGTAAAACTTTTTGTTTTCTCAAAAGCTCTCAAACAAAAAACACACCTCAAATACCCCCCTAAAACCTATTAAATAGTAACATTCGAAGCTATGTACACCTTCATATATTGAAGTTTTACCCTCCTAATAGGAACAAAAGTCCCAAACTGACCACCACACTAAGAAACTTGAGTCAACCTAAAAGAAAGGTTATCCATGCAAAGATGCATGCTGCAGCCTGTGCTTCTACTAAGTGCTAATTGTTTTGTCTTATATTTATAGCTCTCCCAGCTGAGAAAACCCCTGCATACTTTCAGAGACCATTATCTACCGTGGGAAATCTGCTGAATGCTTTAATAGAACATTATCTACCTTGGGAAAACCCCTGAATACCTTCAGAGAACATTATCTGCTAGCCATTTTCTCTTTATTTCTTTTTTTATTCAGCCAATCACTCCCCACCTGACTTTAGCCAGTTTCTCTTCATCAGGTTGTGTCCATGGAGACATGAGAACCAGGCAATCAGTTTTTTTTTTTATCAGATTGTTTCCATGGAAACATGAAGACCAGCTGCAGCATTGTTACTGAGCATAGGTGTATTTTGGTAGAAAAAGCATTATAATATTCAGAGTTCTTTTTCATTTACTTTCTCTCACTTTAAATTTGTTACTAAATCAATCTAGGATTTTTAATCCAGTCATTCCCCCATGCAAGAATGAGAAAAAGCACATTTGTTTTCTTTTGTCATACTTTTTTAACCAGGCTTTTTTTTTCTTTTTACATTGTAGTGCCTACATTTCTTAAAACTGAACAAGAAGAAAGAGAGACGAAGGGATAAAGAAAAGAAAAAAAATAAGAGTAGTACCTGTTTACAATCCCCATTACACTTGAAAATAACTGAAAACACTTTACTTTATAGCATATAAAGAAAACCACATGCCACAAAGTTAGTACTACTTAAGAAAAAAAATCTTTATTTACAGTTAACTTTCTCCCTCCTCTTCTTCTCACCAAAGCACTTTTCCAAACATTAATGACCTGAAGTAGGGCATATGCTTTAGAGCCCCCCACAAGTCCAACAAATTCTGAAAAAAGTCCGGTATTTCCAGATTTTCTTGTTCTGACATATTTCTCAAATGTAATTATTGCAGTGTAATCTCACATTAAGTTACTGGTTTTATTACTATTCATACCCAAAATCCTGTCTCTGCTTCTTTTCCAATGTACTCTTTGATTCTTGTAGTCAGCTCTTGTGCTGCCTTCATTCTCTCCAACATTTTCCGTTGAAAAACTTGAAAAGGTTTCACAGGTACAGTCCCTCTGTGGTCTGTATTACTAGAAGAACAAGAAGCAGAATCTCCTTCTGTTTCACAGCTTGCTTTTTGTTGGACAAACTTTTGTATTTATTCCTTAGCATGCACTTCATCAAAAAAATTATTTTGTCCCACCAGGGAAGAATACCTTGATGACAGCTGGGTACAGCAGTTTGAGTCTCACACCTGCATCTCGATATTCCATGAATAATGGAATACATTTGCTCTTCTTCTGTCTGGTGTACAATGAGTAATCATTCTCCACAAACACTCTGCTTTCTCCCACTTTTAGTACTTTGTTCTTCTGCCACAGTTTTGTCAGAAGCAGCTCCTTCTGCTGGCAGGAATGCATCCATTGCCAGGTTTGGCACATGCACACAATGTGCCTTTTCAACTAACATCTCCTGCTGTGAAATATCAGTCCAGTTGCTTATTTGTGCTTTCATAAAATTAATGTAGTCTGTTCCTTCCAGCTTCTCTGGTGTAGCTGAAAATCTCAGGTTTTCCCTACGTGCTCTGTCCTCTAATTCTATTATTTTTGAAACACTTCTTCCTGAGCAGTCTCATATTAAGCCAGCCTTTTCTTCATTTAGTTCTCTGATTTTTACAGCATTATCATATTATCTGAATGTCTGTTTAAAGCTTCTTCCATGTTTTCTGTTTGTGTTGATATACTCCATCAGTTTTTCGTTTATTTTAAGCAGGTCTGTATGCAGTTGTTTTTTATCTTCCTGTAGGTTATTGGAAGTCATGTCTGGAGGTTGCATTGCTTTTTGCTCAACAGCTGCAGAACATTCCCCAATCAGTGTTTCTTCCTCACTTTTTATAGCTGTTTTTTTATCCAGGTCTTCTGTATTTCTTTATTCCTGGCATCTAGGCAGTGCACTTACTAGCCAGTTACTGAAATTTACCCATACACACAAGTCTACTGGCCTTCTCTGCTGAGTTTCTGTCTTCATACTGGGAGAGCTAGAGGTTGATACTCAATGTGCAGTCATCTTGGAAGTCAAGATTCAGTAGTCTTGTGGTCGTAGTTTAGTGGAAACATATCTAGGAGGAATATGATCTACCAGAGACAAATGAGTTCATGATGGGTTGAAAGCCATGCTTTTGGAATTGAAGTGGGTCAAACTCGACCAAGAAGCCATACCAGAGTTTATAAGAAAGAAAGTTAAGGGTTGGGGGGAGGGTGTTAAAGTGACTAGTCTGTCTGTACTTGAGAGAATATTGTTTAATAATAAGAGAGGTGTCTTGGCGAAAAAAACTTCTTTGGGGAAGGAGGTGAGTATGAAGGTATCTATGGAAAAATAGATCAAAAAACTGCTCAAGGCTTGGAAAATACGAAACCACGGACTAGCGTAACTTCCACTTTATTCAACGCTTTCGTAAAAAACTTCTTCAGAACCAAAAGGAATGTTACATCAAGCATTCATTTAAATACTGCACACAATTAAAATCAATTAATCAATTACATAGTGTAAAAACATAATTAAGGAGCCCTTTACAAAAAGCAAACTCTTCATTCATCATTATGCACTATAGAATAGGCATAATTGAGTACATTACAATAACAAACATTATAAAACATATGCTTCACGATCTTTTAAGAAACATTTAATATTGATGGCTTCATTTAACCCAGGAAAATGATCTGCCTGTAGTTTAATTTGCCATCTAGCCTCTCTTTGAGCCAGAAAATTCCTGTAATCACCTCCCCCCCCCGATGTCAGGTTCACAGTATTCCAAAATAGAAAACAAAATTTTTTTGAAAACCAATACATTCAACACTATGTTTAGAAAATATATGTTTTTTGTCCTTTTTTCTAATATTATACATATGCTCCTTCATTTTAACATTTAATTTTCTAGTAGTCATACCAGTATAAAATGATGAGCATTTGTCACACACTGCAATATAAACAACTCCTTTTGTTTTGCAACAAAAACTACCAGGGATCCCTATGGTATTAAGTATGTGAGGAAGCTGAATGTAGGGACCTTCTAAAATAAACCTACAGACGGAACAGTCATGACACTTGTGCATACCCCTGTTGATATGCCCCTTCTTAATGCTACATGTGCTTCTATCTCTCCCCTTTTCAAATGCTCCTTTCAGACTATGTTCATTCCTATAAACAAACTTCGGTTTCCCCTTAATGGCTGCCATTAAATCAGCATTTCCTTCGAGGATCTTCCAATTATTGTTTATAATATTACATATACCTATATTGTCAACACTCATATTCATACTGAAACATAAAATTTCAGTATACTTTCCAGTTTCCTTAACTTGGAGTGTTGGCCTATTTTTCAAAATGGGTGGATACAAGGTTGCACGTTGCTTAGAGATGTCATCAGCTGCTTCCCTTAACAAACTCTCACTGTACCCCCTCTCCAAAAACAATTGTATGATGAATTCAAGCTCATTAATAAATGTCTCATCAACAGTCGTCATCCTGCTAGCTCATATGAATTGGCTTTTAGGTATATTATTCAGCATGAATTTCGGATGTTGACTAGTTGCATGTAAATAATTATTCTTGAAAGTTTCTTTATGAAAAATACTGCTAGTAAAGTTTTCTCCCAATGCATTCCATGTCAAAGTTACATCCAAAAAGTTAATGGAATTTCCATAACATCCCACAACAAACTTCAAGAAGTCAGAAACCTCAATTATGCCTATTCTGTAGTGCATAATGATGAATGAAGAGTTTGCTTTTTGTAAAGGGCTCTTTAATTATGTTTTTACACTATGTAATTGATTAATTGATTTTAATTGTGTGCAGTGCAGTATTTAAATGAATGCTTGATGTAACATTCCTTTTGGTTCTGAAGAAGTTTTTTACGAAAGCATTGAATAAAGTGGAAGTTACGCTAGTCCGTGGTTTCGTATTTGCCAAACCTTGAGCAGTTTTTTGATCTATTTTTTTGTTCAGCTGCTTTGTCGACTTTTTGATTTTTGTTGATCTATGGAAAAATGGTATGACCTTTACCAGTTTGCTAAATATGATAGTATTTCTCATAAATTTAGAATATCCCCTTGGTAATGTTTATATAAATACTTTTATACACTTTTTGGACTAGCTAAAATGCATCGCAGAATATTTATTGGAGGTGTAAGAATGACCAAGAGGGGACATGGGCAGACATTTTTTTTTGGACTATGTAAAGTTACAAGAGTTTAAAGATGGATTACAGCATTTAATAAATGAGATTTGTAATAGAGAGTAGCATATTTTGAAACGTGTTTTTGTTGGGGGGTCAGGCAGCCTCCTATGGTTATACAGATACTGATATTGGTAGTTATGCATCTAGCAAAAAAAAAAAAAAAGCTATCATGAAAAAAAATTAAAACAAGGAGATCCATCATTGATATCAGAGTTAAGAAATATGACAGTGAGGTTAGCCAGGCTGGAGGAGATAAAATAAGAGGGCAGATTAAATAAAAAAAAAATGTGGAGAGGGCGGATAGAGGTGTACCCAAGAAATAAATTAGGTCTTTCCAGTGGAGTGTGACAGTATTTGTTAGGTATTGAGTATGTGGTCCATGGAGGGGTGGGTGATAGAAATGGGATTTGGAATTATGAAAGAATGCTCTGTTTCTGTTCAGCTGATTTGAGATATATTAAACTTTATTAGTCGTTTATATTAGTGCATTTGTGATATGTAAGCACTTATGTTAGACTGGATAATTATACCAATTTAAACAATTCTTTTTCCTAAGTAGGATATTTTATGGTGAAAATGTTGACTGTTGCTTTCTTGTTCTCTGGTCTCTTAGTGAAAATGGATGGTTGTTTGATTTCAATGGTTTATCTCTCTCTCTCTCTCTCTATATATATATATGTAGATGTGTGTATATATATATATATATATATATATATATATATATATATATATATATATGTAGATGTGTGTGTGTATGTGTATATATATATATATATCTATATCTATATCTATATCTATATATATATATATATATATATATATATATATATATATATATACACACATAAGTCTTTCATCCTGTCCAGGCACACCTCACCCCCCCCCAAGTAATTTCTATTCTTTCTGAGAGCTCTTGATGTTTAAATGTCACCCAGTCCCTTAAGGTTTTCATTTCATTAAGTAGGTGGGGAAGCACCAGTGTCTTTCTTCTATTTTGCTCCCCCTTATTCTTAACCCAGTCACTGTAGAGGACATGGTCAGACATATTTATCAGGCAAGTCTCAAAGCTTTCAATCAAGTAAACATGATCTTGTATTATATAATTTCTGTCTAGTCTATTCCAATTACTAAATTGTGTGGAATAGTAGGTAAATTCTGTTTGGTCACTTGAATAAATGAAAAGCACATTCCATACCAAATACGTCCATATAATTCCTCAAAAATATTGATTCTTTAATTGTTATCTCTCTTTCTATGCCACTGATACATCTTCCTTATTTAAAATCATGTTGCAGTCACTACCAATAAATAAAATGCCTATGCATGGCATATCTTGAGCACTCAGATCATTGGTATTCTAGAAATGTAGGGACTATGTATGTGACATGTTTCATCTCTTTGTTGTGTGAGTCATGCTTCTTTGGGCAGCTTCAGATGTAATATTGCATCTGATGTTATCCTAGTCACCATTTATCATGTATGGGTCTAGGATCCAACATTGGATCTGAACCGGCAACACTTAGACAACAGCTTAGCTCCAGCTCCTGCCCTCCCATAATGTTCTGCTGCCCTCTAACCCCTCAGATCTCATTTGCCGCAATTAAAGTCAGGCACAGACTGCACAGCTCTTCTGGGATTCCGTTTAAAAAAAACACTAGGTTTATCTTTCTGGGTTTTCTTCTTACTTTTCTTCTTACTTTTCTTAGTCTGCTTCAGGTGGTTTTTTGAGCGATTTAGCCATCGTTGTTTTATCCTTCCCATTTGTTTGGTGTTTTTGGCTCCCTTTTTAGTGATGTTAGTTTGTGTAGTTGGTGTAGAAATTTTCTTTCTTGGAATTAAATTTTTTCTATAGTTTTAAGATTTCTGTGTTCTGTGGTTTTGTTTTGGGATGGACTCTTCTGTTTAGGACTGTGGCAGTTTCTTGATTCCTCTCTTGCTTTTCCCTTCGGTTTTGGTTTTGTCTTTTTTGGCTTATCCAATATGTCAGAGAAGCCTTCAGGATTTAAGAGGTGCTCCTCATGCATTCAGAAGATGCCTGTCTCTGACTCGCACGAGAAGTGCCTCTACTGCCTCGGCACTGACCATCTGTAGGTTGAGTACGGCATTTGTGCCGCATTCAGCCCCAGGGCCCTGGTCAGGCGCCAAAATAAACTCCTTCTGAAAGGAATGGTTCGGGGGGGGGGGTCCATTGTTTAAGGAGCGTTTAGCCATGTTGGCCCCCTCTGACCACAAGAGAAAGGCAAACTCTTCCTCCTCTGATCGGGAGCTTCAGGTAAAAAGTCTAGGCTGTCGGATCCCAGATCCCCAGATCCGACTCTAACCTTGGAGGTGTTGGATCTGAAGGTCTCGGATCCAAGCTCCAACAGAGAGTCGACGCCCAGATCCAAGGCCTCCAGTCCAAGGTCTTCGAGTCCTAGGGTCTTGGGAGTCAACTCCCAGATCTGAGGCCTTCGGATCCAAGCCAGAACATGCCTGTCACAGATCCGATCATGTCGGATCTGAGGGGTTCAAGAGCCCTTTCCTTGGATCCTTCTGTTCCCTCGGATCCAGTACGGTCAGATCTGAGACCTGTGTGATCCTATTGTCATTGAGGACCTTCCCTCGGAACCTCCAGGAGGAGACCATTTGTTTAACTCTCCACGAAGGAGCCATTCCCTGGACCGTTGAAGACCCTCAGGGTCCTGGCACTGGTCTCCAACTAGGTTCTCTATTTCCTTCTGATCTTCCAGGAGCATCTTTCTTTCTGATATGTACAAGATGATGCGGTCCTCTTTAAAAGCTCAAATAGATTTGGGGCTTTTTGGCGTCCCCAGCCCATCAGACTATGAGCCTTCGCCTACTACCCAGTTATTTTCTCGTCATTCATCCCAGCTGGGTTTGGACTTAAGGAAGCCCACTCACTGCCTGGAGGCAGTGGGGGCTTCCAGGGCACCCTTTGTCCCTAACCCATCAGAGTCTATGGCTAGTTCTGATTTTCCTCCCTCAGAACAGGTGGGGTCACCAGTCCATGTTGTCACTTTGGAGTCCTTGGGGGCGGGTTTGGATCTGGGCCTTTTAGACTGCTCTCTGCTCCTAGGTGCTTTGGCTCTCAATAGCTCCGGTCTGGCTTTCTTTGGAGGGTTAGAGGTCCTGGTGTGGTCTACTCCTTCCTCCCTTGTGGTGTTGTCCATGGGGGAAAGGGTTTTTGTCCAGTCCTTTCATGTTCTGGGTGGTGGAAAGATCTCTCTGCTACCAGAGTAGCCTCCCCTGCTTGCCAGGCTCTATCCCAGCCTCAGAGTTTGAGCGAACTCTCTCATCCTGCTCCTGGTCAGCCCATTTGATCTAGCCTCCAGGGGGGAGTTACAGCTATCGGGGTCCCCACCTCTTCCGAATCTTCCCCAGAGCCTCCCTCAGAGGAAGTGCCTCGGAAGAGGACATGTAAGAAGAGACATCTTGACTCTTTAATGGAGTTCTCATGGAAGACAAGTATGTTAGTGAAGGGAACGGGTCCCCAAGGTCAATGCCCGATGATGTAGACATCTTGGAGATCCTTAAAGCCAAGGGTAGTTGGTCTGCCCAGCCCCTGTCCTCAGAGGAAGCCGTGTTTCTGGAGGCTGGGCCCATCTACCTCTTGGGTGTGTCCCCCTGCTGACCCCTTGATAAGTCTCATTGCCAGTGGGTCGTGGAAGGAACCCGACACCGTGGAGCAGGTTCCGAAGAGAACGGATACGTTTTTGAGTCCCCCTTCTGACAAGACCTTTTGGTCCACTTCAGTTCCAGTTGATACGTTTGTGGTAGCTGCTGCCACCAAGAAAGAGCTAGCAGAACAGACTGACTGGATGTGCTCAGTGGATCTCCAGGACATGTACTATCATATCAAAATACACAGGCAGTCCAGGAGATTTCTCCGCTTTCACATAGGAGTTGATCACTTTTAGTTTAGAGCCCTGCCCTTTGGACTCACCACATCCCCCTGGGTTCACCAAGTGTATGGCAGTAATGGCAGCTCATCTTAGGCTGCAGGGATTCCAGGTGTTTCCCCTACATCAACTGGTGGAGACCACACAGATTTTCATTGTGTTTCTGTGTTGCAGTCATTACTATTGGGTTATCCTGCTAGCAGACTACCCGCAGACGGCCTGAATTCCAAAGTCTTGGTCCGGCATCGGTTGCTGTCACCTCTTCCCTGACATCAGTGCACCAGGGGTATAAAAGTTGCAGCTGACGCCATTTTCTTCAGTTTTTCTTGTCCCAGATGTCAGGTGCCCCCAAAAGGGTAGGCTAAATAGATTATACCAATAAACTTGCATGCACTAAAGTAAACATTTCCTTCATCTACAAGCAAATACACCAAATAGGTTGTATAGAATAGAGAAGTACAGATAAAACCCAGCAAGTGATGGTGGGTGGGTAACCTGGACTGCAACAGTGAATACACTCGAACATCTACATTTATGGTAGGTACACAACTGTACTATGTTCATCGTGTTTCACTGTTGCAGTCATTACTCTTGGGTTGAATCCCAAAGCTGAGGATGGGTGGCTAGGCTAAATAGGATTAGGAGAGGCTATGAGGCCCTGCAGAACTGCACTGGCAAAGCCTGCATTGGATTTAGAGTAGAGAGGTAAGTGGTAGTGCTTTGTAAAAGTGTGCAATGAACTCCACGTTGCAGCCTTTAAGATGTCTTTGGTTGGTACTCCTCTGAGGAAGGCTGCTGAAGTGGCTGCTGCTCTGGTAGAATGTGGCCTAATGCCCTTAGGCACTGATTTGCCATGCTGTGAGTAGCAGAAACAAATGCAATGGCCTATCCATTTTGAAATAGTCTGTTTTGAGATAGCCTTTCCTTGTGATCCTGCAGCATATGCCATTAAAAGTTGCTCAGTCTTTCTGAAAGCTTTAGTTCTGTCCAAGTAGAAGCATAGCTGTCTGTGTATGTCCAAAGAATGCAGACGTCTGGTGGTCACAGTGACCATGGACACTTCCCTCCTGGGGTAGGGGGGCCCTTCCTGGGGAAGACTGTCCAAGGGAAGTGGTCCCAGTCAGAGACCAAACTGCACATCAGTGTTCTGGAGATGAGAGCAGTCCTCCTTATGTTGCAAGCCTTTCAGGGCTGCCTTCCTGTAGGAACAGTAGCAGTGCACACAGACAACATGGCGGTTGTGTGGTACATAAACAAGGGGGCACACGTTCTTATCTGCTTTGTAGCGAGGCCATGAGGGTCTAGGAGTGGGCAATGTCCTTGGGGCGCTTTTTCCTTGCAACCCATATTCCCGGAGCATCCAGCGTGCTGGCAGACAAGCTGAGCAGGGCTATTCTGACTCCACATGAGTGGTCCCTGAATCCCCTAGTAGTGAAACAGATCTTCCGTTGGTGGGGCCGACCGAGCTGTGATCTGTTTGCTCTCCCTCTCAACCACAAATGCAGCAGCTACTTCGCCTTGGTCCCCCAGTTGAGGGGGAGTCCTCCAGGGATGCTGTGACTCACGATTGGCCTCCGGGTCTTCTTTATGCCTTCCCTCCATTACCACTAATTCCAAGAGTTCTTCAGAAAGCAAGATGCCTCACTATGCAGTTAATCCTCATTGCCCCCTTCTGGCCTCAGCAGGTGTGGTTCCCTCTTCTACAGTCTCATCTGAAGCACCCCCTTGGGTGCTTGATCCAGTCTCGGATCTAATTTCTCATCTGTCACTCCTTCCATTTCCAAATCTGCAGACCCCCCCCCATCTGAGAGCTTGGTTTGTCCAATTTCAGTGGTTCTTGTTAAGTCCAGTCTTGGATCTCCTGTGAAAGACATTATTCTTGCTTCTCAGAAGTCTTCTACCAAGAGAGTTTACAGAAGTAAGTGGAAGAGATTCTCTATCTGGGCTAAAGGTAGGCATCTGGATCTATTTTCAGCTCCTATTTCAGCCAATTTTTCTTTTCCTGGTTTCCCTCTTTCAGGAGGGTGCAAGTTTTGGTATGATTAAAGTCCAAATGGCAGCTATTTCTAATTTTCACCTTAATGAGAAACCTAGTTTCTCTTCTCACCTCTGCAAGGCTTTCTGGAAAGATGTCCTTTTATTCCCCCAGTCAAGGATCCTTCTCCACTGTGGTATCTTGCTTTGGTGCTGCAATCTTTGACTCGGGGCCCCTTTTGAGCCTGCCGCATCCCGTGATCTCACATATCTTCCATGGAAGACTGCCTTTTTGGTGGAAATAGCGTCAGCGAAAATAATATCAGAGTTGCAGCCTCTTACCATCAAGCCTCCTTATTTGATATTCCATAAAGATAGAGTGGCTTTGAGACCCAGTCCTTCCTTTATGCCAAAAGTGGCCACTGAAGCAAACCTAAATCAATCTGTCCAACTCCCAGTGTTTTTTCCCAATTGTACTAACAAGGGGGAATACATTCTGCATACCTTAGATGTTCATCGACAGCTTTGTTTTTATTTGCACAGAACTAAGTCTTTTCATATGTCAGACCAATTGTATGTGGCCTTTTCAGTCAACAGGAAGGACCAAGCTGTTTCAAAAGTTACCATTTCCCACTAGATTTCCCAGTGCATCTCTTACATCTACTCCTCCTGTGGTACTCCTTTGCGTGGACTAGTTAGGGCTCATTCTACCAGGTCAGTGGCTACATCAGTGGCCTTCTCAGCCCGTCAATCCTTGGATGATATTTGTGCAGCAGCAACTTGGTCTTCCCTTCATAACTTTATTTCTCATTGCAAGACTGGCCTAGTTTCTAGGGGAAGGGCTTCCTTTGGCTCCACTGTTCTTCGGGATGTCCTTCCATGAGGCCATCCAAGAATGTTGGGTAGCTAGGGACTCTGGCCCACACGTGATGAATGGTGACTAGGATAACATCAGAGTATTAGTTATGTAATTACCATAACTTTGTATCTGTGTTATCTATAGTCACCATTTGTCATGATCCCGCCCTCCTTTCCCGCTTCCTGAAGGACTGGCGGGAAATTAGCTGGATCTTTTCTGGTGGTAGGTCTACTCTGTCTGTCTGTCTTTCTCCAGGGCAAACTCAATCTGAGGGGTTAGAGGGCAGCAGAGCATTATGGGAGTAGAGGAGCTTGAGCTAAGCTGTTGTCTAAGTGTTGCCGGCATCAGATTCTAGACCTATATGTGATGAATAGTGACTATGGATAACACAGATACCAAGTTATGGTAAGTACATAACTACTATTATTGAAGGTGACAAGTTCACAGTTAATATCAGGCAAGAGCAATGCGATGTTGAGGAATGCCATTCTCATCTGTAGTGGTCAAGAAGATGAAGGCAGCCATTATATGTATGTGGAGGAAAAAGATGACATATGTCCTGTACAGTGCGCTTAAGTGGTTCTTCTATATTTGAAGACAAATGGGTTGTCTGACACGGAACAGGCACCGTTTTGCCATGACTTTGGTAAATGCCTTCCTGTCAGCCCTAATGGCTGCCTTCTTGAAGTCTTTGAGCAGATATTTTTTTGGGGGGGGGAATTGTGCAGAATGAGAGGACCATTAGTTTCCTTTTCCTTTAGGTTAGTTCACAACATCATGTACCCTACCTCCATCTTGTGACTTGTGAGACAATAAACCAGGGTCACTGTCTTGTTTATGGATGCTATACCTTAACTGTCATTCAACGTGTATAATTGCCAACAGATTGGAACCCATAGAGGGAAGAACCTTTTGCCTAGCATAATCTGTGTGCATATAAGAATGGTTAGGATTAGGATGCTGGTATCCGTCTCTGGATGTCCTGCACAGCGCATGATGAAGCTGCCATCCCCAATAGAAGCCCACTATTATGTCTTTCAAGTTGGCTGGTAACTTTAGCAGGTCAAATTTTGTCTTCTGGTTTGCCCGGGGTGACATGCACCATAGGCTAGCAGAGATGGGCTTGTTCTGGACAACATTCTTGTCCCTGTTTTGTAAGACTTTTTTGTATTAAATAGCTTGGGATGTAATCTTATCTCCTTCATGTTTATGACAACCATAGCATCAGTAGGTTCTGTGACATGCTAATCACAGTGAATTTCATCAACTCCTCTTGTGCTTACTGGTGGCAGGTAATAGCTGTGCTGATGCCTGTTTCTGTCTGCATGCCCAGTAAATTCTGGATTCTGTAGCCTATTTCTAATGATTTGGCTATCCTGCTGTTAAAAACTATTCGTTCTGACTTAGCCCTGTTGTGAATGTGTGTCCAGTGTGGCCTAAGGCATATGGTCCCAGCTGTAGGCTGTGGCACTTGTTGAAAGGATTTCAGTTTCCATTGCTACTGTGCTAATGTATTCCTGATGTTTTTTTTTACCTGTAGTATGTGTATAGTTGCTTAGAGATTATAATGCACACCTAAACATGTCATCACTCACAGAGGAGTTACTCTGCATGCCAGGTTCACTTGTTTGTGGCCACTGACTTTTTACAGTGTTAAATCGATCTGGCCACCCATATTCCTGTGGCCACCCACATTCCTGGCTGTCTTTGCTCATAGGATGTGTAGTCCCTAACAGTCCTGTGACCTGACATTTACATTCAACTTGATGTAGTTGTTTTTCTTTTTTTATCACTCTTCTCTGTGCTTTCTCCAACAGTTTATTGCAGTTTTTCCATAAATAGTGGCTAAAACTGATCACTGTATTACAGGGGGAACCTTCTTAAGTGCAGTAAAGTAGACTTATGACTTTAGCATCTCTAGATTCCACTCCTTGAACTGTGCAGCACAGCATTCTGTTGGCCCCTGCTGCTGCTTATTTCCACTTTGTTTCTAGTGATTTGTTTTCAGAGTAACAATGATCTACATCAATTTCCTCTTTCAAAGATATAATCACTGAATTGTATTTTAGTTGATAGTTGTTGCTGTCAAAATGAATAATTTTGCACTTACCTGCATTGTAATTTGGCTGCCATTTGCCTGTCCACGCCACAAGCCTCACTAAAGCGTTTCTCAGAGTTTCACCCTTCTCCTCCAGATTTGCTGTAGTCTTGGTGTCATCCACAAACAAAATATTTTTTTCAGTACCACTGGTGATGTTTTCCACAAATTTGTCAAATAACACCTGCCTCTGAGCTAATCCCTGATATACTGCAGTGATCACTTCCTCTTGTCGAGCTTCACTCCTGCAACTATTGCCGTATTTCTTCCCTGTGTTTTACACAGCTTACTATATTTTGAGCATTTTGCAAATAAACCAGTGTAGACCACCACTGTCCAACGATAAAACAGGCTATAATGAGAAGTTATTAGTAAGTGAATTATGTCAAGGTAACGCCCATAGAAAATCTATACCCACATTTAAGTCAAATCCATCAGAGGAGGAACATGGTCAAAGATTTGCACCCATTAGAATGACATTTACGTATAGTAATAATATACATGGAGTATGTGACATTATTAAGAAAAATTGGCATATACTTTCATCTGATGATAAAATAAAAGAAATAGTAGGGACAGAACCTAGATTTGGATTTAGAAGAAATAGAAATTTGAAAGACATCTTAACACAAGAAAAGAATAGTCAAAAGAAAAGGTCTGTTTGTCAAGTAGGTACTAAAATACGTGGGTCATGGAAAGCATGTCACCACATTAATAAAGAGACTGTTTTCAAGCATCCAGTAACAGGAAAATTGTTTTATTTTAAAGCTAAAGCCAACTGTAGAACAAAGAACATAATTTATTTAGCTGAGTGTCAGCAATGCACAGCGTTTTATGTGGGAAAAACAAATAATATATTTAAAGTTAGAATTTTGCAACATCTGTCATGCATAAGAACTAAAAATATACATAATGCACTTTATAAACATATAGAAATTAACAATGACCATCAGTTTAAATTTAGAGTACTCACTAATGTTTTTCCCAATATGAGAAGGGGTAGCTTAGTAGATGCCACTGAGAGAGAAGAAGCAAGGTGGATAATTGAGCATGTTAAGTTGTCAATCTCGCCTTCATTCTTGCTGGATGGGTTCGGAGCCGATCCTCGGCTCCGACTCGGCACTTGCTTTAGCTTAGGAACTCCTTTTACCAGCTCGAGGCAACCCTATATCCCATGATGCAAGGCGGAACTACCTCAGATCTCGTTTGCTGCTTAGCGAAAGAGGTCTCCTTTACCAGCAGAGGTAAGTGAATTTCTTGTAAAAGAAAGAAAAAGCTTAGTTAGTATTTTTATTTCCCCTTTTTTAGTCATAGTGTAGTCTGTAGGATTACAGCCCACCCTATTCCCTTATTTTTCAAACTTTTATAACTTCCTTACAGTAAAAGTTTTAGTTAGGCCTTAAACCCCAGTGTTAATCCCTTCCTGTGTGTTGTGTGTAGGGGATTAATTTGTGTGTTTGTTGGGGTTTGTCTGTGTCTCTTCCACCTAGGATATGTCTAGGGAAGGCAAGGTCTCAGGCTTCAAGAAGTGTGACTCGTGCTGTCAGAAAATGTCTCTGACAGACGGTCACACTTCTTGTGTTTATTGCCTGGGGCCTTTGCACCTGCAGGACTCCTGTGCTTTGTGTCACTCTTTTAGCCAGAGAGTCCTGCAGGAAAGGAGGAACAAACTTATCCTCCGTGGCTTACTTAAGCCAGAAGGTTCCCCCTCGAAGGCAGGGTCTGGGAAACCTTCTAAGCCACCGAAGGCTCAGGCTTCAGTATCTAAGCCTCCTCCGGTGGCTCCGGCGCCGTCGGAGCCGAGATCGGCTCCAGCTGGAACCGATGTATCTGCCTCGAAGGTAGTGGGTTCGGTGCCGGCTGGCTCCGATACCTTATCTACTGTAGCCTTGTCGGCTCCGGCTGGAGCCTACACTTTATCCAGCATCGGAGCCGAGAAACCTTCGGCTCCATCTGGAGTTCAGGGGACTTCGGCTCCGATGGCTCCGTCCCGGAAGAGATCTCGGTCCCCTTCGTTACTGAGTATCCACTCGGCTCCGGGGTCTCCTCTTTTGTCGGAGCGGAGCCATCGGAGCCGATCTTCGAGATCTTCCAGGCTGTCTGACCACGACTTGGAGAGGGTGGTAAGCAGGCTGTTGAAGTCTCAGGCACTGGCCCAAATGCTCCATAGCCCGTCTCATCAGACTTCGGCTATAGCCTTACCCCTTGAACTTCCTCCTCTGACTCCACATCGCAGTTCGGAGCCGGAGCTTCTCGGGACAGCGACTGTTTCGGTGCCGGAGCCGATACATCCTTCGGCTCCGTCATCCTCGGCTCCGATCTCCTCCTTGAGACCTTCCTTGGAGGGATCCGGTCGTCGGGTTTCCCTTGTCGGCTCCGAGGGGGCTAGTGGCATCGGACCCTTGTCCGACCCCGCTCTCCCTCTCGGGCTTCGCTTGGTAAGCTCGGCGCCGACATCGACCTCGAGCCTTCCCTCTCAGTGGAGCCGGGCATTCCTGTTTCCTCGGAGCGGGATATTCCGGCCTCCCGGGAGGGGAGCCTTTGAGGTGATGAGGAGTGTCCTGGCCTCTGAGCCTGGTCAACGGTCCATCCTCTAGCTCCTCCCTCATCAATGCCTGCAGACGCCTCTTGCCAGCCTCTTGCTCTCAGGCCCAGGGATCCATCGCCCCAGGTTTCCCCATTGGGAATTTCCTCCTCTTCCGAGGTTTCTCCTGATCCTGCAGGGGAACCCCCTCAGAAGAGGACGTGTAAGAGGAAACACACAGACTCCCCTGAGTCTACTACATCTGATACCGACTTGGATGAGTCGGAGGGTTCCCTGATCCGCTCTGAGGATGTCTCCTTTTCAGACATCCTTGAGCTCCTCAAACAGAGGGGGAATTGGCCCTCCATTGACCCCTCCGAGGATGAGTCGGTATACCTGGAGGCTTTGGATCCCGACCCTCCACCTCCTGGGTGTCTCCGCCTTCGACCCACTGATGCAGGTAGTGGCTCGGAAGGCGTGGGGGGCTCCAGATTCTGTGGAACCTGTCCCCAGGAGACCATCCAAATTCATCACGGCCCCTTCGGACAAACAGTTCCTTTCCAAGGGTGTCTCTGTGGATGCTATGGTGGTGGCGGCCACTAAGAAGGAACTGGCGGATCCTTCAGTACCTGTCCATCCTCCTAACAAGGATTCTAGGACCATGGACAGGTATGGAAAGCGGATGTTTTCTTCAGCGACCTTTGCTATGCGTTCGCTGAATTATCTTTGTCACTTCACCAGGCTTCAACGAGATGTTCTCAAGGAACTGAGAGAAGTAGTCCAGGATCCTTCTGCTGCTGGGGCTCAGGAAAAGATTGCCTCGCAGCTTGCAATCCTGAATTCCATATCTAACTCCTCCATGCGGCTCATATCCTATGTGGCCGATGGAGCGAGCAGGGCCGCAGGCACAGGAGTTGCTCTTAGACGCCAAGCCTGGATGCGGCTTTGTAATTTTGTGGACCCCTTTAAGGCTTCCTTCACTAATACCCCCTTTGATGGTTCGGCTTTGTTCGGACCTCAGGTGAAGGATACCTTGACCAGGTGTGAGCAGGACGGTAAAACTCTTTCTGCCGTTGGAGTCCAGTTTTCCACTCCTTCTAGACCATACCCTAAGGGTCAGAAGGGGGGGAAGATGTGGTTCCATAAAGCCCAAGGAGCTACACCGGACACACGTGGTCAGTTTACCCCCAGAGGCAGAGGGGGTAACAATAATAGACACCGCCCTAGAGGCAGGGGGGGTCCTCAGAACCAGGGCAACAGGGAGTCTCTTCCTGAGAAGCCCTTTCAGCATCCCTGAGGTGTTGCCCGACTGTCCACCCTTGGAGGCAGTCGGGGGAAGGATTTTGCTGTACCCAGTAGCCTGGCAATCCCTATCTCAAGAGATGTGGGTACAGTCGATCATATCCGAGGGTTACAAAATCCCCTTCGAAAGGTTTCCCGTACCTCTACAATCCCTTCCAGACATCTCACCCAGTCAAAGGGATTTGGCAGAACAGGAGGTTTCAAAGCTCCTAGAAAAAAGAGCCGTCCAGACTGTGCCAGCAGACCAGGTAGGATCCGCGTCTACTCGAGATTCTTTTGGTCCCCAAAGGACGGGAGATTGGAGACCAATATTAGACCTGAGCAATCTAAACAGATTTGTCAAGAAGGCAAGATTCCGGATGGTCACGCTTCAGTCCATTCTGCCCTTTCTGGGCAAGGACAACTGGATGTGCTCTATAGACCTTCAGGATGGGTACTATCACATAAAGATTCACAGACGCTCCAGAAGGTTTCTCCGCTTTCGGCTAGGGACCAGTCATTACCAATTCAGGGCACTGCCCTTTGGCCTCACTTCAGCCCCCAGAGTGTTTACCAAATGCATGGCAGTGGTCACAGCTCATCTGAGACGTCAAGGATTCCAGGTGTTTCCCTATTTGGACGACTGGCTCCTCTCCGCCACCACCAAGTGTCAGCTTCTTCAGTCCAGAGACTACACTCTACAGCTTTGCAGGAGTTTGGGAATTTCAGTAAATTTCGAAAAATCTTCTCTGCTGCCTTGCCAATCTATCACCTTTATAGGTGCATAATTAAACACCGTCAAAATGTTAGCCAGACTAACAGATCAAAGAATTCTGGACATCCAAAAATTCGTTCGGCTTCTTTTGCAAAGCAACAAGATCAAAGTCAGATTTATACTGAAGGTTCTAGGTCTTATGGCTGCGGCCATTGTTCTTCTACCACTGGCTCGCTTCCACATGCGTCTTCTGCAGTGGATGCTATTCACGCAGTGGTCGTACCACAGTCTCCCGATGAGGCACGAAGTCTTGGTGACACAGTCGTGCCGAGCTCATCTGAACTCGTGGATATCTTCCCCTCTTCTTCATCAGGGCCGACCCTTTATTCCCTCTCCTCCAGTTGCCACAGTCACTACGGATGCCTCTCTGATCGGGTGGGGGGGCATTATCAGGGCAGGATGGTCCACGGGACGTGGCAACCCATAGAATACCATCTGCACATAAATGTCCTGGAGATGAGAGCAGTGCTTTTAACGTTGCAAGCCCTCAACGACTTTCTTCCCACGGGGACTATTGCAGTACAGACGGACAACATGTCCGTAGTCTGGTACATCAACAAACAGGGCGGGACCAGGTCCTATCCGTTATGTCGAAGCTCTCAGAATTTGGCAATGGGCGATCTCTTCTCAGCGGTTTCTGATAGCAACGCACATCCCGGCAGGTCCAACCTATTAGCGGACAGGCTGAGCAGATCCATTCTGATGCCTCACGAGTGGTCTCTCAATCAATCTGTAGTGGATCAGATTTTTCTGAAGTGGGGCACTCCTTGTTGCGATCTTTTTGCTACTCCTCAAAACAACAAGTGCCCCGATTTCTTCACTCTCTTTCCCCTTCCAGGCCAACCTCTGAGAGACTCTCTAACCCAGGATTGGCCCCGGGGACTTCTGCACGCTTTTCCTCCTTTTCCCTTGATTCCACAAGTCATTCAGAAAGCCACCGTTTTGAGAGCCAAGTTGATCCTCATTGCCCCATATTGGCCTCGACAAATTTGGTTTCCGTCTCTGCATCGTCACCTTCTGGTGCAGCCCTGGCATCTGGACCCAGTTCCGGATCTCTTGATCCACCAATCGGGTCAGCAGCACCGGGCCATTCATTCTCTCAACCTCACTGCTTGGTTGCTCCACTTCCTACCCTAGCCAGGCTACCGATGATTTCGGACTCAGTCAGAGACATTTTAGTCTCTTCCTTGAAGTCGTCCACTAGGACTGTTTATGCTAGCAAGTGGCGACGTTTTTCTATTTGGGCGAATTCCAGAAATATTGACCCCTTTACTGCTCCTGTACATTCGGTTTTAGATTTCCTGGCGGAGGTTTTTCATTCAGGATCCTCGTCATCTACAGTCAAAGTACAACTGGCTGCTATTTCTAAGTATCATGTTGGCCTGCATGACAATAACATTATGTCTCATAGGTTATGCAAGGCCTTTCTGAGAGGAGTTTTCCTCCTAAAACCACCTATAAAGAATCCTCCTCCGCAATGGGATCTAAACTTAATGTTGGCATCCTTGATACTACCTCCCTTCGAACCGTCTGCTTCATGTTCTTTGAAGTTATTGACCTGGAAAACTATATATGTTCTTCATTCCACATTGCTGCAGTCCTAACCATTGGGTAGTCCGCTGTCCAGTCGGCCCGAATACCAAAGTATATGGCTGACGTCGGTCAAGGCGCATTAGACTGACGTCAGGACGTCAGGGTACTAATGCGCATGACCGACGTCATATCCTCAGTCTTTTTTGCCGCATGGTCCGATGCAGAAGCAGTTTTGCGAGTGCAGGTTGGCGTTCTGAAAACTTTCCGAAGTCGGAGTTTCAGACCGAATCAAAGTTGGCTAAGTACCCCGTTGAGGAACATTTTGGTTTTTTCTTGCCTCAGTATTTAACCGGATGTCAGAAAAAGTGAATAACTGTATTTCTTGTGGGAAGCAGATACCTCATAGGGATTACCATACTTTGTGTATACCTTGCTTAGGGCCTGAGCACGACGTTGTTGGTTGCCGCTCTTGTGCTAGATTTAACAAACGCACTATTAAGAGAAGGTTAGACTGTGCCAGGTTAGTGTTTGGGAAGCGTTGTAATTATAAAATGCCGTCGGATGCTCCGACGCCCGCTTCGTCCAAAAAGCGCAAGGATAAAACAGCTAAGCCTAGGGTTGATGAACCGGCAGTCCCGGACGTCGGTTCTTTAGAAGGCTCAGTGGAGCCAGAGGTTTTGCCAGGAGTTTCTTTGGAGTCTCAGGCAGAGACTTTACTGTTACAGGATGTGCCTTCTGTTTCCAAAACTTCTTTGAGAGGTAGGCCAAGTTTAGCTTCAGTGGGGGCTTCTCCTAGCACTTCAGGTTCTGTGCCTAAGAAACATATGCTTAAAATGGCAGAAGATTTAATTACTATGATTAGAGGCTCTATGCCCCCTCCTGATAAGAGGCCTAGGGTGGAACCTGGTTTTGAGAGTTTTGAACAGTGTTCAGAGGCTTCTGAGTCTTCTGCGGAAGACTTGCAGGAGTATCCTCCTTATTCTGATTCTGATGTGGATGATTCCACTCCTACAGCTTCTCCTCCTGAGGATTTCTCATTTTCAGAGACTCTGCATTCCATGAGGGAGCACTTTAAATGGGAAGGCCAAGATTACTCTGATTCCAGGAAAAGGCTTAGGGAATTCTTATTTTTACCCCAGCATAGGCCCTTAGCTATACCTCCTGTGTTGAATGTGGTGGAAGATGTTTTTGCAGAGGCTTCCCTGAACCCTGATTCGTTGCCTCCTGCCCCTGTTAAACCTGATAGGTACTATAGGGTGCCTGAAGCTCATAAGTATCTGTTTAAGAGTCCTAGGGCAGACCCGGAAACTGTTTCTCAGGGGCCTAAAGGTGTTAAGGCCTCTGTTGTTAAAAATCCTGTTCCCACTGATAAAGAGGCAAGGGCTTTGGATAGGTGGGGAAAGAAAGTGTATACTTCTTCCACTTTAGCCATGAGGGCGTTGAATTGTCAGTTTCACATGCTAAAATATCAAAATTATCTCCTTTCACAATTGAAATCTAAGGTGGATGCTTTGGCGGAAGGTATAGAGTGTAAAGAGTTGCTGGATTTAGTTCATGTGTCTGAACAAGTGGGTAAGCATTCTTTGCAATGTGGTTTTGATGCTGTGCAGGCCTCCTCGAGGGTGGCTGCCACTAGTTCTGTTCTTCGCAGGCATGCCTGGTTGAGGGATCAGAATTTAGCAGAGCATGTTAAGACTAGGATTTTGGATGCTCCTTTACAGTCTGATGTGTTATTTGGTTCGCCTGTGGAAGCAGTTTTAAAGAAAATGGAGGACAAAGCTAAGTCTATGCAAACTGTTAAAGATTTTTTGCAGGTGCAGCCACCGAAGTTTAGTAGAAATTGGCCTACTAAGGGATGGACATATCCTGCTTATGATTCCCAGTCTAGGGGTAGGTCTAGACGTGGTAGGGGCAGAGCTCAAGGTTCTTTTAGGCCTAGAACAGGGGGTTCACCTGCTCAGATTTCTGGTGAGGGCAGGGGTCAGTCCTTTCGTAAACAGACCCAATGACCTGCCTTTTCAGCTGCCAGTGGATTCTCGTCTGGCAGCTCCTTTGGGAGGAAGACTGTCTCTTTTCAAAGAAAACTGGGATTTAATCACTCAAGACAGATGGGTGTTGGATATCATTCACCACGGTTACAGGTTTTATTTCCATACATTGCCCCCTTTCAAAGGCATGCCAGACGTTCCCCCTCCACAAAGGAAAGAGGCTCACAAGCAAATTTCTCTGTTACTCCAAATAGGGGCCATTCAGTCAGTCCCTGTACCAGAAAGGGGCCTAGGATTTTATTCTCGCCTGTTCCTAGTACCAAAGAAGGGGAACACGTGGAGACCAATTTTGGATTTATCTATCCTCAACACTTATCTGGACATTCCCAAGTTCAAGATGTTGACGTTACAACAGCTTTTACCTCTGCTGGGCAAAGATCATTGGATGGTAACTTTAGATCTCAAGGAAGCTTACCTTCATGTGCCTATAAGACTAAGTTGCAGGAAGTATCTGCGTTTTCGAGCTGGAAATTCTCATTATCAGTTCTCTGCATTGCCCTTTGGCTTATCTACTGCCCCCAGAGTATTCACAAAGGTTCTGGCTCCAGTGATAGCTTACTTCAGGCTAAAAGGAATTCAAATCTATCCTTACTTGGACGACTGCCTGATTCTGGCTCAAGAAAAGGAAGACCTTCTACAGCATCTGGAATATGTCATAGCAGTGCTAAGATGCCTAGGGTATTCTGTGAACGAAATAAAGTCCAGTCTAGTACCCTCTCAAGACATGTGCTTTCTGGGTGTGAGACTGAATACAGCAGCCCAGATGGCCTTTTAACCCCGGACAAACAAAAGAATCTTTCCAGTTACTTCCATCAACTATCTCTTCAGTCCGGGCTGACTGCAAGGACAGTCCTTCAAGCCTTAGGGTTCATGGCATCTTGTATTCTGGTGCTTCCCAATGCCAAACTGCATATGAGGAAGCTGCAATGGTATCTCAAAAATGTGTGGACACAGCACTGCCAGGATTTGGACACTGTCATTCAAATAATACCTTGCATTCAAAAAGAATTTTTGTGGTGGGCTCAGGAATGTCACCTAAACAAGGGACTCTCTGTGACCCGGCCAGAGGCGAGTCAGATTTTAACGACAGATGCCTCGGACATTGCTTGGGGAGCTCGTCTAAATGGAAAGTGGATACAAGACAAGTGGCCTGCCAGACTACAGCATCTACATATCAACATGAAGGAGATGTTAGCAGTCCAGTTTGCATTAATGGCTTTCAAGGAGTTACTTCTTCCTGGGCAGGTGTTGATTCTAACAGACAACACAACTGTCATGTGGTACATCAACAAACAAGGGGAACACATTCTTATCCTCTATGCAGGCAAGCAATGATTTTATGGGAGACTGCTCAGCTTGCAACTAACTCTTCAGGCAAGGTTTCTGCCGAGCACAGAACTCCTTAGCAGATGTGTTAAGCAGGCAAATCATGGATCCCCACGAGTGGAAACTGGATCTTCATGTATTTCAGAAATTGACAGTGTCATGGGGAACTCCAGACATAGATCTGTTCGCTTCTCCACTAAACCACCAGCTGCCAAAGTTTTGCACAAAGGGGTTTCATCATACAGCTTGGAAAGTGGATGCTCTTTCTTTCAGTTGGAAAAATCTTCATGTGTATGCCTTTCCACCTCTGCCTCTTCTTCCGAAGGTGCTCCTAAAGGTCAGACAAGACAAGCCAAGGATGATTTTAATAGCTCCAGATTGGCCTCGGCAACACTGGTACCCACTACTAAGGAGTCTGGTAAGGCAGCCCCCATGGCCTTTACCTTTGATTCCACATCTGTTATCTCAGAAGGACGGTCACCTGCTCAATGTCAAGCTTCACTCTCTTCATCTAACAGCCTGGCATATTCTGTGTTGAAACACACCAGGTCTCAACTTCCTCAACAAGTTTTAAATGTGATTATGGAAGCTAGAAGACCTAGTACAAGAAAAGTGTACGCAGAAAAATGGAAGAGATTTTTATTTTGGAGTGCAGCAAAGAATTTGGAGATTTCTGAGCCTAATTTGAGTGTGGCTCTTCAATATCTTACTGAGTTACTGGACAAAGGTTTGTCTTTCTCTTCCATTAAGATTCATGCTGCAGCAATTTCAGCTCACTATGATTGTGACCCACCATTGTTTTCGCATCCTTTGTTCAAGCAGTTTCTTAGAGGGGCAAAGAATATAAGACCCCCACGTAGAGCTCCTACTCCTGCTTGGGATCTCAATTTTGTGTTGGAGAAACTTACTCTACAACCTTTTGAGCCTCGGCTACTGCTGACTTGAAATACTTGTCATGGAAGACTGCTTTTTTGTTGGCTATTACTTCTGCAAGAAGGGTTTCTGAGTTGCAGGCCCTTATGGCAGTAGAGCCCTTTTTGATTTTCCATAAGGATAGGGTATCATTACGTACTAATCCTTCCTTTATGCCTAAGGTGGTTTCTAGTGTGGCTTTAAACCAAACTATTCATTTGCCTACTTTCTATGCAGATCCCCAAAATAAGGGGAAAAGATTTTGCACACTTTAGATGTACATAGGCAGTTGCGTTATTATTTAAGCAGGACTAAGGATTTCAGGCAGTCTCAGCAATTGTTTGTTTCTTTTGCTTTGAGTTCTCAGGGCAAGCCTGTGTCTAAGCAAACTATTTCTAAGTGGATTGGGTTTTGCATTTCTTTTTGTTACTCCCATCATGGCAAGGAGATTCCAGCTGGGATTAGGCCTCATTCCACTAGGGCTACTGCCACTTCAACAGCATTTCTAAGGGGGGTGGCAACTAAGGATATTTTGGAGGCAGCTACTTGGAGTTCAGTGCATACTTTCTCAAAGCATTACCACCTTCCTCTCTACTCTAAATCTAGGGCTGGTTTTGCCACAGCTATTTTGCAAGGCATGTTGACAGCTCCTGCTTCCTTATGATTTGCCAGCCTCCCTTACCTCTGCTTTGGGATTCTACCCAATGGTTAGGACTGCAGCAATGTGGAATGAAGAACATAGTACAGTTTTGTACCTACCATAAATGTAGATGTTCGAGGATCCACATTGCTGCAGTCCAATTTACCCTTCCTCCTTCCCCTCTGTGTTTAGGGGTGGTGGTGTGGGCTAATATATATATATATATATATATTCTTGTACATTTGTATATATTGTATATATGTTTGATGCAGGGCTTTTTGGTGTTTTGGTTTAGGCCTTGTCTTTTTAGGGTCTTCTGACATCTGGGGCAAGAAAAGACTGAGGATATGACGTCGGTCATGCGCATTAGTACCCTGACGTCCTGACGTCAGTCTAATGCGCCTTGACCGACGTCAGCCATATACTTTGGTATTCGGGCCGACTGGACAGCGGACTACCCAATGGTTAGGACTGCAGCAATGTGGATCCTCGAACATCTACATTTATGGTAGGTACAAAACTGTACTTTTTACTGGCTGTCACTTCTGCAAGAAGGGTTTCCGAGATTCAAGCTCTCTGCATTCGTTCCCCTTATTTGGTTTTTCATAAGGACAGGGTATCATTAAGAACTAACCCTTCCTTTCTCCCCAAAGTCGTATCTCAAACCAACATTAACCAATCTATAGACCTACCAGTCTTTTTCCCAAACTATTCCGACAGAGCTGAACAGAAACTGCATTTTTTGGATGTCCATCGTCAGCTCAGGTACTATTTGCATAGAACTAAACAATTCAGAAAATCGGACCAATTATTTGTCTCCTATGCAGAAAACAGGATAGGTCTTCCAGTGTCTAAAGTGACCTTATCCAGATGGTTGACTTCCACTATTTCCTATGTGTACTCTCTCAGAGGCAAACAGCTATCTTCTAAGCCAAAAGCACACTCAACCAGGAGTCTATCCACTTCTGCAGCTTTTCAGGATAGACTACCCATTGATACCATTTGTGCAGCAGCTACTTGGGCTACCCCCCATACCTTTGTCTCTCATTACAAGTTGGACTTGGCCTCCAGAGATAGGGCCAGTTTTGGTTCCACAGTTCTCAAGAGTCTGTTCCATTGAGCCACCCGGGATACAGGTGCTAGGGACGCGGTCCCATCCAGCAAGAATGAAGGCGAGATTGACAACTTAACATTTAGAAGTTATGTACCTACCATAACGTTCCATGTTAGTTGTCTTCTCTCGCCTTCTTTCTTGCGTCCCTCCCTCCTTCCCCCTGGCCTGGACAGATCTTGAAGAGTTCCTATTAGGTTGTTTCCTCCGGAGCCTTCATATGAGGACTTCTATTAGGAACTTGTGTTCCTAATTATGTTAGGATAGTCTTTAGCAGGGTAGGTTATCTACCAAACGAGATCTGAGGTAGTTCCGCCTTGCATCATGGGATATAGGGTTGCCTCGAGCTGGTAAAAGGAGTTCCTAAGCTAAAGCAAGTGCCGAGTCGGAGCCGAGGATCTGCTCCGAACCCATCCAGCAAGAAAGAAGGCGAGAGAAGACAACTAACATGGAACGTTATGGTAGGTACATAACTTCTAATTTTAGCCCATAGGACACCAGGACTAAATGAGTTTATTCCCATGAAACCCGCCCTCAAAGATAGGAGGGTGCAATATAAATTTTGATTGGCTAAAGGGATTTTAAACTAGATATTTAAATGTGGTTAGAATTGTTTTCTTTTATCTGAAGAAGAGCAGAGCCCGAAAGCTCTTATCTGTGTTTAATACTGCCTGTTTGTATTTGTTTTATCATATTAAATCAGTGTTTTATCGTTGGACAGTGGTGGTCTACATTGGTTTATTTGCAAAAGGATTTTTATGTACTTTGTGGATCTTTAGTCAGCTTTCCCACTTTGTTTTCTTTGCTGCTGCTTTTGTATCTGGGGGACTGACACACTATGGAACATTCAGAAACTGCTGCAAGGGAAGAGTCTGGTGCTTCATCTGTTATTTCTATGGGAATGAGAACTTATCCCATAATGAGAGACTTAACCAAGCAAGGAAATCCGTTGTTGAATTTAGAGCTGCATGTAGCACCAGAGAGATGTACAATGCAACATTTAAGTACAAGCAATAATTTAAAATTTGAAGAAATTATAAGAGACTTTACATTTAAAGTTAATAAGCTGAAAAAGCTACAATGGCAGAGAAATCATTTTGAAGCCTGCTTAAAATTTGGCATAGTGCCGAGAGGAATGAGGGTGTTTTGTATGCCCTCACAAGGTGAACATTATCCAGAGCTGTTAGCCAAATGGCAGCTTATCAATATTAACACAGGTTTTTCCTATATGAAATTACTTTTGGAATTTTTTGCACCAGAGGAAGAGAAACTTACAGCAGAAGTGGGTGCTTTACAAATGAAGCTAGAGACTGAATTCAAAGGAGAAAGATTTACCAAGAAATTAGATGAGTTATATTGTGTGCTTTCTCAATGACTGACCAGAGGCTACAACAAACTAAAATAAAAAAGTTACAGCGTGACTATAAAGATTTTACGACCGGTAATATCTTTGTGTGGCCGAGAGAGGAAAGAGGAGAAATCCGTTCCAGTGTTTCTTTAACTGACACTAATACGTCATATGCGGAAGTGATGCGAGGCAGAACCACGCTGAGTTGCGCACGAAGAGCGCAAGAGACTTTTCCTTTGAATAACAGCAATGAACAGTTGTTTAGATCTAAATCAAGAAGTTCAGTGGAAATAGCGAATTCAAATACGATCACAGAACCTGTAGGAGAGAAACCTACACAATGTTCTGATTTAGAAGAAGTGACAAATGTTTTTCAAACTACTGTTGTTCCAAGTGTAGTCGCTACCCAATCTAAGGATTTGGGTGCAAGGCCTAAGATAAATGAAGCAGCGCAGCAAGGTGAGCGTTTTTTAGCCCAACTGCCAGCTCCAATGAAGAAAAAAGGAGAATGGAAGAGAGCCAGCAGCGAAGGCAGAGGGGCGAAAAAAAGAAGGACATTGAACTGACTGGTGAAAATATTGTGTATAATTTATCTAATTATGTTCTTAATGATGATGAACGATTTGTTTTAAACAAAGGTACATCCTTTGTACCAAGTAGAGAAGGCTCCTTTAATGAAATAATTATGGACATGATGTTTTATGGTCGAAAAGTGATGTTGCAAAGTTTGTTTAACAAACAAAATAGACAATATACATTGAGACAACCAAGCACATTCACACCACCATTCAGTTCTACCATGCAAATGTTTCTTAAAGTATGTGAAATAGATTTATATAAATATTTGGAAGAAGGTAGAACCCAGAAGTATTTTAACTTAACAAACATATAAAAACAAGCATTAATTAATCTACAGAATAATGACAGCATTATAATAAAACAGGCAGATAAAGGTGGAGCGGTTGTTGTGTTAAATAAGGTTGATTATCATTTTAAATTAAATAAATTATTAACTGAAGGTAATACCTACTTGAAAATTTCTCCATTAGAACTTAATAAGATTACAACAGGAGTTCATAACAGTATTAAATGTATGTTAGAAAACAACATTATAGATAAAGATCTTAGTGATTTTCTATGAATAGAATACTCAGTAACACCTATTTTTAAGGTGCTACCTAAATTACATAAAAATCATAAAACCCCCCCAATGAGACCCATAGTCTCAAGTAGAAGATGGGTAACTGAAAATTTATCTATTTGGTTAGAATATACTTTAAAACCATATACAGTCAAAATAATAGAAATTTTGAAAGATGCACAACAATTTTTGAAAGCTATAAATGATGCGGATATATGTGACAAACAAGTGTTAATGGTCACTCTAGATGTTGTTCATTTATTTACAGTGATAGAAAATGAATCTGGCGTGAATGCTGTTTGTGAACTTTGTAAAGAAATGGGTGAATCAGATGATAGGAAACTATTTACAATAAGAAAATGTTTAAATTTGGTTTTATCCAATAATGTATTTTTATGTAATAATAACATATATAGACAAACACAGGGGGTAGCCATGGGCACCCCCTATGCCAATACATATGCAAATTTGGTTTTGTCATTTTGGGAGAGGCATTTTGTTCTAGGGGGCCAAAATAGATGGACAAAAATCTATTTCTTTATAGACGTTTTGTGGATGACGTTTTTATTTTATGGGAAGGGGAAAAAAGTGAACTCCTACTTTTCATAGAATATTTGGAACATACCACTACTTTCTTTAAATTTTCTCTTACATGTTCAGATGAAGTTATAGATTTTTTGGATGCAAGAATTAAACAAGAAAGATCCGGTTTTGTTACTTCCTTGTTCCGGAAAGAGTGTTGGAAAAACAATTTACTTACTTATGACAGTATGCATACTAGACATACTTATAAGAACATATTAAGAGGTCAGATAAGCAGAGTCTCAAGGTTATGTACTAAAGACAGTGATTTTGAAGAAGAATTGTTGAATATGGAACATATCTTTAGAAACAGAGGCTATAATGAGAAGTTATTAGTAAGTGAATTATGTCAAGGTAACACCCATAGAAAATCTATACCCACATTTAAGTCAAATCCATCAGAGGTGGAACATGGTCAAATATTTGCACCCATTAGAATGACATTTACGTATAGTAATAATATACATGGAGTATGTGACATTAAGAAAAATTGGCATATACTTTCATCTGACGATAAAATAAAAGAAATAGTAGGGACAGAACCTAGATTTGGATTTAGAAGAAATAGAAATTTGAAAGACATCTTAACACAAGAAAAGAATAGTCAAAAGAAAAGGTCTATTTGTCAAGTAGGTACTAAAATACGTGGGTCATGGAAAGCATGTCACCACATTAATAAAGAGACTACTTTCAAGCATCCAGTAACAGGAAAATTATTTTATTTTAAAGCTAAAGCCAACTGTAGAACAAAGAACATAGTTTATTTAGCTGAGTGTCAGCAATGCACAGCGTTTTACGTGGGAAAAATAAATAATATGTTTAAAGTTAGAATTTTGCAACATCTGTCATGCATAAGAACTAAAAATATGCATAATGCACTTTATAAACATATAGAAATTAACAATGACCATCAGTTTAAATTTAGAGTAATCACTAATGTTTTTCCCAATATGAGAAGGGGTAGCTTAGTAGATGCAACTGAGAGAGAAGAAGCAAGGTGGATAATTGAGCTTTTAGCCCATAGGACACCAGGACTAAATGAATTTATTCCCATGAAACCCGCCCTCAAAGATAGGAGGGTGCAATATAAATTTTGATTGGCTGAAGTGATTTTAAACTAGATATTTAAATGTGGTTAGAATTGTTTTCTTTTATCTGAAGAAGGGCACAGCCCGAAAGCTCTTATCTGTGTTTAATACTGCCTGTTTGTATTTGTTTTATCATATTAAATCAGTGTTTTATCATTGGACAGTGGTGGTCTACATTGGTTTATTTGCAAAAGGATTTTTATGTACTTTGTGGACCTTTAGTCAGCTTTCCCACTTTGTTTTCTTTGCTGCTGCTTTTGTATCTGGGGGACTGACACACTATAGAACATTCAGAAACTGCTACAAGGGAAGAGTCTGGTGCTTCATCTGTTATTTATATGGGAATGAGAACTTATCCCATAAAGAGAGACTTAACCAAGCAAGGAAATCCGTTGTTGAATTTAGAGCTACATGTAGCACCAGAGAGATGTACAATGCAACATTTAAGTACAAGCAATGATTTAAAATTTGAAGAAATTATAAGAGACTTTACATTTAAAGTTAATAAGCTGAAAAAGCTACAATGGCAGAAAAATCATTTTGAAGCCTGCTTAAAATTTGGCATAGTGCCGAGAGGAATGAGGATGTTTTGTATGCTCTCACAAGGTGAACATTATCCAGAGCTGTTAGCCAAATGACAGCTTATCAATATTAACACAGGTTTTTCCTATATGAAATTACTTTTGGAATTTTTTGCACCAGAGGAGGAGAAACTTACAGCAGAAGTGGGTGCTTTACAAATGAAGCTAGAGACTGAATTCAGAGGAGAAAGATTTACCAAGAAATTAGATGAGTTATATTGTACTTTCTCAATGACTGACCAGAGGCTACAACAAACTAAAATAAAAAAAGTTACAGCGTGACTATAAAGATTTTACAACCGGTAATATCTTTGTGTGGCCGAGAGAGGAAAGAGGAGAAATCCGTTCCAGTGTTTCTTTAACTGACACTAATACGTCATATGCCGAAGTGATGCGAGGCAGAACCACGCTGAGTTGCGCACGAAGAGCGCAAGAGACTTTTCCTTTGAATAACAGCAATGAACAGTTGTTTAGATCTAAATCAAGAAGTTCAGTGGAAATAGCGAATTCAAATACGATCACAGAACCTGTAGGAGAGAAAACTACACAATGTTCTGATTTAGAAGAAGTGACAAATGTTTTTCAAACTACTGTTTTTCCAAGTGTAGTCGCTACCCAATCTAAGGATTTGGGTGCAAGGCCTAAGATAAATGAAGCAGCGTAGCAAGGTGAGCGTTTTTTAGCCCAACTGCCAGCTCCAATGAAGAAAAAAGGAGAATGGAAGAGGGCCAGCAGCGAAGGCAGAGGGGCGAAAAAAAGAAGGACATTGAACTGACTGGTGAAAATATTGTGTATAATTTATCTAATTATGTTCTTAATGATGATGAACTATTTGTTTTAAACAATGGTATGTCCTTTGTACCAAGTAGAAAAGGCTCCTTTAATGAAATAATTATGGACATGATGTTTTATGGTCGAAAAGTGATGTTGCAAAGTTTGTTTAACAAACAAAATAGACAATATACATTGAGACAACCAAGCACATTCACACCACCATTCAGTTCTACCATGCAAATGTTTCTTAAAATATGTGAAATAGATTTATATAAATATTTGGAAGAAGGTAGAAACCGGAAGTATTTTAACTTAAACATACAAAAACAAGCATTAATTAATCTACAGAATAATGACAGCATTATAATAAAACAGGCAGATAAAGGTGGAGCGGTTGTTGTGTTAAATAAGGATGATTATCATTTTAAAGTAAATAAATTATTAACTGAAGGTAATACCTACTTGAAAATTTCTCCATTAGAACTTAATAAGATTACAACTGGAGTTTATAACAGTATTAAATGTATGTTAGAAAACAACATTACAGATAAAGATCTTAGTGATTTTCTATTAATAGAATACCCAGTAACACCTATTTTTAAGGTGCTACCTAAATTACATAAAAATCATAAAGACCCCTCAATGAGACCCATAGTCCCAGGTAGAAGATGGGTAACTGAAAATGTATCTATTTGGTTAGAATATACTTTAAAACCATATACAGTCAAAATAATAGAAATTTTGAAAGATGCACAACAATTTTTGAAAGCTATAAATGATGCAGATATATGTGACAAACAAGTGTTAATGGTCACTCTAGATGTTGTTAATTTATTTACAGTGATAGAAAATGAATCTGGCATGAATGCTGTTTGTGAACTATGTAAAGAAATGGGTGAATCAAATGATAGGAAACTATTTACAATAAGAAAATGTTTAAATTTGGTTTTATCCAATAATGTATTTTTATGTAATAATAACATATATAGACAAACACAGGGGTTAGCCATGGGCACCCCCTGTGCCAATACATATGCAAATTTGGTTTTGTCATTTTGGGAGAGGCATTTTGTTCTAGGGGGCCAAAATAGATGGATAAAAAAATCTATTTCTTTATAGACGTTTTGTGGATGACGTTTTTATTTTATGGGAAGGGGAAAAAGTGAACTCCTACTTTTCATAGAATATTTGGAACATATCACTACTTTCTTTAAATTTTCTCTTACATGTTCAGATGAAGTTATAGATTTTTTGGATGTAAGAATTAAACAAGAAAGATCCGGTTTTGTTACTTCCTTGTTCCGGAAAGAGAGTTGGAAAAACAATTCACTTACTTATGACAGTATGCATCCTAGACATACATATAAGAACATATTAAGAGGTCAGATAAGCAGAGTCTCAAGGTTATGTACTAAAGAGTGATTTTGAAGAAGAATTGATGAATATGGAACATATCTTTAGAAACAGAGGCTATAATGAGAAGTTATTAGTAAGTGAATTATGTCAAGGTAACGCCCATAGAAAATCTAAACCCACATTTAAGTCAAATCCATCAGAGAATACCACATCCCACAATGCCGAATCCTTCACAAATGCTTTCTATGGACATCTCCAAGAATGCATGGATCATGCAATCCCAAACAAATCCAAGTCCCTCTCCACCAAATGTAAGCGTCCTGTCTGGTGGACCTCAGCTATAAACAAATTGTATAACAAAAGAAGGAAGCTACTGCACGTCAGAGCGAAATCCCATGAAGGGAAGACATCTCTGATCAACATTAGCAGAAAACTACGTTCTCTCATAAAAACATCCAAGGCAAACTTTGAGAGAAAAATCGCTAAGGACACTAAAGATAACCACAAAGCCTTCTTCAGCTATGTTAGAAACCTGGGCAAAAACCCTCAGATATGCTCAGAGTTGGTTCACAACAACAAAAAATACACTGAACCCACAGATATTGCTAACATTCTGGCTGACAGGTTCAGTACAAATTTCTCGCCTCCTTCACCCCCAAAAGAAGAAATACTTATCCCAGCTGAATGTAATCTCCCTGTCATCTCAGATGTCCAAGTGAGAACCGCCCCAAACAAAGCAAAAAACACAGCATCAATGGGACCTGACGGTATCCCGGGGTGAGTGTTACGTGAACTCCAAGAGGAGCTAAACCCACACATAAAAATGCTATTTAACCTTAGCCTTACTTCGATATGTACCTGAACACTGGCGTGCAGCAACAGTGGTCCCACTCCACAAGGGGGGTGCCTCTACAGACCCTGGAAACTACCGCCCCATAAGCTTAACTAGCCTGGTCTGCAAAGCTATGGAAAGAATCATTATGGGACTCATAAACAGAGACATAGGGGACCTACAGACACTTGACCCCACCCAGTTCGGCTTTGTAAAGGGCAGATCCTGCCTTTTAAACCTGGTTGACTTTTTCGAAACAGTCACTAGAGCCATTGATGAGGGCAAAGCAGTCCATACAGCATACCTGGACTTGGCTAAGGCCTTCGACACAATACCCCACTCAGGCATCATAGATAAGCTAAACAGCTTAAAAGTAAACCCTTATGTCACTAGATGGGTTGCAAACTGGCTAAAGGACAGAACCCATAAAGTTAAAATCGCTGGAGCAATGTCAGACTCAAAGCCAGTCACAAGTGGTGTCCAACAGGGATCTGTCCTGGGACCCCTCTTGTTCGGCATTTATTTCTCAGATGTTAAAGCAAATATGGGAGGGCTGTGGCTGACACAGTTCGCAGATGACTGCAAACTAGGTGCCATAGTCGATACACCAGCAAACACACACATCTTACAAAAAGGCCTCACTGAAACGGACAACTGGTGCCGTAGTCACGGCCTTAAACTAAATGCCAAAAAATGTATAGTCATCCCTTTTGGAAAAAACAAGTACCCACAAAGTATCACATAGACAGCAACCCACTGAGTACAGAAAAAGTAATCAGAGACCTAGGGACCCAAGTAGATAGCGACCTCTCATTTGACACCCACGTTGCCAAAGTGGTTAGAAAAACATTCTACCTTGCACACCTCATCATGAAGGGATTCACATCCAGATCCAAGGATGTCATTGTACCCCTATATTCCTCCCTCATCAGTCCCATGATTGAGTACAATGCCCCATTTGGTATGTACCTCACCCGGCATTTGCAACAGCTGGAGAGACCACAAAAGTACTCACCAAAAGGATCAAGGGTCTCCAACATATGTCTTATTCTGCCAGACTAAAGAAACTTCAGCTCTATTCAGTAGCATACCGCCTGCTCAGAGGTGATCTCTGGCTGACGATCAAAGCCATGTCCAAGCAGGATCAGATGGACATGCTCCACCTCAAAAATCCAAATCCATCAGGACCACGAGAGCTAAAGACTTAAACCTCGCACAAGTATGAATAGGACATGCTGGAGGGATAGATTCATAACCCAGAGGCTTCCCATGCTTTGGAACAGGATCCCAGTTCATATTAGGCAGAGCCCCTCACTGACTCTCTTCAAGAGAAATCTTGATGAGTGGATGGGAGATCGTAAGTTTACCCCAGGGGTCACATCTGTGTCACTGCTAAACAGGGGCACAGTAAACTAATTCTATTATATAAGGGGACCTTCATTGTGTCACTACTAGACAGAGGCACAGTATTCTAGATTTATTCTGTACATTTTTGTACCATTTCATGGGGTGGCAAAAGCCACATCACTATGGCTAGGCTTACAAATGCCCCAGGGCAGATAGCCTAGTACTATACTATGAAACTATGAAACATGGTCAAATATTTGCACCCATTAGAATGACATTTATGTATAGTAATAATATACATGGAGTATGTGACATTATTAAGAAAAATTGGCATATACTTTTATCTGATGATAAAATAAAAGAAATAGTAGGGACAGAACCTAGATTTGGATTTAGAAGAAATAGAAATTTGAAAGACATCTTAACACAAGAAAAGAATAGTCAAAAGAAAAGGTCTGTTTGTCAAGTAGGTACTAAAATATGTGGGTCATGCAAAGCATGTCACCACATTAATAAAGAGACTGTTTTCAAGCATCCAGTAACAGGAAAATTATTTTATTTTAAAGCTAAAGCCAACTGTAGAACAAAGAACATAGTTTATTTAGGTGAGTGTCAGCAATGCACAGCGTTTTACCTGGGAAAAACAAATAATATGTTCAAAGTTAGAATTTTGCAACATCTGTCATGCATAAGAACTAAAAATATGCATAATGCACTTTATAAACATACAGAAATTAACAATGACCATCAGTTTAAATTTAGAGTAATCACTAATGTTTTTCCCAATATGAGAAGGGGCAGCTTAGTAGATGCCACTGAGAGATAGGAAGCAAGGTGGATAATTGAGCTTTTAGCCCATAGGACACCAGGACTAAATGAATTTGTTCCCATGAAACCCGCCCTCAAAGATAGGAGGGTGCAATATAAATTTTGATTGGCTGAAGTGATTTTAAACTAGATATTTAAATGTGTTTAGAATTGTTTTCTTTTATCTGAAGAAGGGCAGAGCCCAAAAGCGCTTATCTGTGTTTAATACTGCCTGTTTGTATTTGTTTTATCATATTAAATCAGTGTTTTATCGTTGGACAGTGGTGGTCTACATTGGTTTATTTGCAAAAGGATTTTTATGTACTTTGTGGACCTTTAGTCAGTTTTCCCACTTTATATTTTGAGCATGCTGTGTTGAATTTTTTTTGTCAGACTCCTGCATTGGCCTGTGTCGTAGATTTTACTATAGTGAAAGAGCCATATCCACTAATCTCCTTAATTCCATTTATGCTGCTTTCTATCTTGTCCTAGTAAGCAAACTGTTGGCAGTTGTGTTACAGTACAGTATATTTTTGAGGCTGCAACACATGTATTTCTGTGATGCACTGGGTATTAGAACATCATTGTAATGTCACAGCTACAGCTGCATTGTGTGCTTCCATCCTTTGGATGTTGTACAAGCCTCTCGTGTATTGGTGAAATATTGACAAGTTCCTTTGCAGTTATTTATTTAGATACAACAGGAAGTGTGTGTGATGTGCTTGTTTTTAGTTTGAGTTACTTAAAGTATAAGTGCCAAAGAGTTTTGTCAACTATTGTTTACATTCTTTGATAATAGCTACAAGGAAAATGAATAGCCTTCAGACAGAATTAGTCTGCATTTCGAATTAGTCTACATTTCGGCCAACATGTGGACCTTTTAATAGATTAAAAATTAGTAATGGGAACCTAGTCGGACATTCCCGGTCAACAAATGTTAAAATAAAAAAATAAATAAAAAAATAGTTAGTACAAGCTTTATTGGCCTAGAGAAATAAAGTCTTGGTTAGAACTCAGGTGACCCAAATTCAGCTAGTGATTCGGGCACCTATAGGAGCTGTCATGAGGGAAGAGAGGAACAGCTGCTAAGCCAGCTCCCCTCTGTTTGGGGATGAGTTTTCTACTTGGACACACACTATATGACAGAATCCTCAGTGGAGATGTGGGATCACGTAAAGGGCAGTTTCCAAGGTGGGCAGGGCCATTTGAGCAGATATCCATGGAGGTGTGCATGTACATTGTGGCAGCAAGCTGCATACCAATCCCTTGGACATGTCTGGCACACAAAGGGCAAGCTAGGACGTAATTACAAAAGCCAAGTCTGTAGCACTAGAATAATGCCTTTTACTATGGGTGCACTTGACTCTTATCCAAGAGGAACAAATGGGCTGTAGGGCTGTCACTGCTGGAGATTGGATAGATTTATAGATTGGCTAGGAGGGTAGGGTGTGATGGTCATTGATGTGGGAAGGTAATAAAACAGGTTGATAAAGCCAGAGAGGCCTCATTTCTTGCTAAGCTTATTCACTGCGCACACCACAGCTCTAATGCTCAGGATCTTAAATGTTCAGATCCACAAGTCTCCTTTGTATCTTTGTTTTATGTATGACATCAGGTTAGCCTGCATTTCATTTTGTTATGATATTTCATTCAAGCTTACAGTTATTTTGGGTTACTAGCTTCCTGAACTATGTCCTCAGTTGATTGATCATGTGCAGACATTTACAGATCTTAATTGTACTTAATTTGTTACTTTTGTTTACTAGGCTCCCGCTGCGAAGAGTGTGCCTCTGGTTACTTTGGAAATCCATCACAGCCTGGTGGCAAGTGCCAGCCTTGTCAGTGCAACAACAACATTGACATGACAGACAGAAGTGCATGTGACCGTCGCACAGGACAGTGTCTTAAATGTCTGTACAACACAGTGGGCAACCAGTGTGAGCAGTGCAAAATGGGATATTATGGTGATGCAAGACAGCGCAATTGCAGAAGTAAATAATACCGTTTTCTTAAGTTACTTTTAAGATATTGGACACTTTTTGTGTTTGCTGATAATTGTTTTGCAGTAAATGTATCCATTTCTTAGGACTACTTGCATTTGTAACATCTATCAATTTCCTTATTGGGCATACAGTAATAATTTAGTTAATTAAAAGCACTTTCTACCCTTTGAGATCTCCTGAAACATGTTAAGTTCTGTTTGCTGTTCCAGAAGCACTGCTGCTATGTAATGTGAGAGTGTTCAATCTCGCCGTTTGTTCTTACACACGGGTTCGGAGCCGATCCTCGGCTCCGACTCAGCCGCATAGCAAAGCTCTGCATCTTAGAGAAGCTCAAGACCAGGCTATATCCCACAATCCTCCCTGCCATTACCCAGATCTAGTTTGCCGCTGCAACGGGTCACATCGTTAAGAGAGCTTGGACCAGAGAAAACTGTTATTGACAGATAAGATAGTTATTTTTTGTTAAAAGTTCTTATAGTTCTATAGTTCTTATAGTTCTTATAGTTATTGAAAATTTAGTTTCTGATACTATAGTGTGTGTGTGTGTAGTGTAGTTAGTTTTTTTATAGGTTTCCCTTTGGGGCCTACCTTTCTATAACCTATAGCTATATTTTTTCCTCTTAATTATAGCTAGTGTTAAATTTTCTCTTTTTTACAGTGAAATTGTTTTTTGCTTATTATGTCTGAGAAAGCCAAGTCTGGTTTTAAAAGGTGTCAGTGTGGGCAGAAAATGTCCATCACTGACAACCACACTTCCTGCGTCTACTGTCTTGGCCCTCTCCACTTGCAAGAGGATTGCTCTATTTGCCATTCCTTCAGTGGGAGGGTCATGACAGATAGACGCAGGAAACTTATAGACAGGGGACTTCTTAAGCCTGCTTTCCAGGAGGCCTTGGACAAGTCTGACCAGGCTTCTAAGTCCTCGAAGGGGTCGAAGATGTCGGAGCCCATGTCATCGGCTCCGAGTTCATCTTCTAAAGTTCGTTCGCCGGTTCCACAGACTTCGGGGCCGAGCGTCGAACGTTTATCTCTCACTGAGCCCCAGGTCTTGGAACCAGTGTCGGAGCTACCACCACCTTCCATTCTTTGGTCGGTGCTATCTTCGGCCCCTTCGACCCGATCTTCCAGACCGTTATCCGATACTGATGTGGATCGTGTTGTGCAGAAACTTATGGAGAACACGGCCCTTTCCAAGTTGATTGCAGTTTCCTCCCAATTGGTGTCGAAACTAGAAGGCCTTCCCTTATCTCCAACAGGTCCTCCTTCGAGACCCATCCAGTCTTCGGAGCCGGAAGAGGATGAGCCGATGATAGTGGAGCCCTCGGTGCCGAAACCGTCCATTGCACGATTGACACCATTGACCTCGACTCCATCAGAACCTATAGGTGAGTCGCGGAGTCAACGTTCTCTCCTTGGTTCCGGGACCGAGAGTCGTACCGACCTTTCGGTGCCGACTCTCCCTCTCGGGGCCTCGGTGCAGATTGGCTCGGCTCCGTCCTCGGGGTCGAGACCCATGGGCCCCATGTCTGGGATTCTTCCATGTTCTTCGGAACCGGGGGAGTCCTCGACCCGAGGTTCAGGGGTTTTTGACATTATGAGGAAGGTTTTGTCTACACAGACAACCACTTCATCGGAGGCATCTTCTCCCTCCCCTAAGGAGCCGCTCTCTGTTTCTGTTCCCACGACACATCCATAGTGTGGAGCACCATTGTCTCAGCCATCCCCAGAGGGTGCCCCCTGTTCCTTGGAGGCCTCACCGGAATCCCCCTCCGATGAGGTTCCGAGGAAAAGATTGTGCAAGAGGAGGCACTTAGATTCCCCACAGGAATCTCTAACTTCTGACACTGACTTGGATGAGTCAGAGGGGTCCCCAAAATGCCCCTCTGAGGATGTCTCATTTGCGGACATCTTGGAGATTTTAAAACAGAGGGGTGATTGGCAGTCCCTAGCCCCCACTGAGGACGAGTCGGTGTTGCTGAAGGCTTTTGGTGCTCAACCTTCTACCTCCTGGGTTACTCTGCCCTTCGATGAGTTAATGGATTTGATTGCTCGAAGGGCGTGGGAGACACCGGACACAGTGGAACTGGTCCCTCGAAAACCAAGCAAATTTATTACCGCTCCCCAGGACAAGACTTATCTCACCAAAGGAGTCCCGGTTGACACTATGGTGGTGGCTGCAGCCACTAAAAAGGAGATGTCAGAGTCTTCCTCTTCTGTTCATCCTCCTAATAAGGATTCTAGGACTATGGACAGATACGGGAAGAGCGTTTTTAGTTCAGCGACTTTTTCCATGCTTTTGCTAAACTATTTGACACATTTTACACGTCTACAGAGGGATCTCATCAAGGACCTGGGAGATACCCTCCAGGGTAACACAGATGCTGCTGTTTCAGATAAGGTAACAGCACAGCTTAACACCCTTACCTCCATAGTGAACTCGTCCATGAGGCTCATCTCGTATGCAGCTGAAGGGTCGAGTAGAGCCGCAGCTTCAGCGATTGCTCTACGAAGACAATCCTGGATGCAGCTGTGCTCATTTGCGGAAGCCTTCAAGTCTTCCTTCGCCAACGCCCCCTTTGATGGTGCCACTCTTTTTGGGCCCAAAGTGAAAGAGACATTAACTCGGTGTGAGCAAGAAGGAAAGACTCTGTCTGCTGTCGGAGTCCATTTTTCCGTTCCATCTAGACCGTACCCCAAAGGGCAACGAGGCGGAAAAATGAAGTTCCGTAAAACTCTGGGATCTTTCCAAGCCACACAGAGTGACCCCCCCCCCAGAGGCAGAGGGGGGGCAGACATGGAAGACGTCGCCCCGGCAGCAGAGGGGGTCCGCAGAACCAAGGCGACAGGGATCCTATCCCTGGTAAGCCTTTCCAGCACTCCTGAATGGGGGCCTGACTGTCCTGCTCTGGAGGCAGTCGGGGGTCGCTTGGCTTTATACCCACAGGCCTGGCTAACTCTCACCTCAGACTCCTGGGTAAAAAGCATTGTAACCAGAGGATACAAAATCCCCTTTATGTCAACTCCACCCCAACAAAGAAGGTTTCCAGATGTGCCACCCTGTCTGCGAGGCCCAGCAGCAATAGAAATTTCAAAGCTGCTCAAAAAAAAGAGTCATTCAGCCAGTCCCGGCGGACCAAAAAGGATCCAGAACTTACTCAAGGTTCTTTTTAGTTCCAAAAAAGACAGGGGACTGGAGACCCATTTTGGATCTCAGCAATCTCAATACCTTCGTGAAGAAGGAAAAGTTCCGGACGACTGGATGTGCTCGATAGATCTCAAGGACACGTACTACCACATCAAGATGGCCAGACTGTCCAGAGATCACCTGCGCTTCCGGCTGGGAGCCAGTCATTTTCGATTTCGAGCCCTGCCCTTTGGGTATTCACCAAATGCATGGCAGTGATAGCGTCTCACTTGAGATGTCCAGGATTCCGGGTGTTTCCCTATCTGGACGACTGGCTCCTCACCGCCACCACCCAGTGTCGCCTCATACAAGCCAGAGACTATACAGTCAACCTTTGTTCCCACCTAGGGATTTCCATAAACTTCGAAAAATCTGCCTTACTGCCCACACAGCATATTTCATTCATCGGAGCAGACCTAGATACGCGCTTAACACTGGTATAGCTCCCTCAAGTAAGGGCTTCATCCCTCAAGGAACAGGTTCTTCTTCTACTGCAATGCAGGAAAGCCCCAGCCAAATTGGTGTTGAAGGTTTTGGGACTTATGGCAGTGTCCCTGATTGCAGTTCCTATGGGGAGATTGCACATGAGGCTTCTCCAATGGCTGCTGTTCACGCAGTGGTCGTTCCAGCAGTTACCCCTAACGCATGAGATTCTGATAACAGATTCTTGCAAGCGAGACCTCTCATGGTGGGTGTCCAGTCAGGATGTCACTATGGGTCGTCCATTTGTTCTACCGAATCTGACGGCCACGATAACCACGGACGCTTTTCTGATAGGGTGGGGGGGACTTTTTCAGGGAAGAACAGTCCAAGGGGAATGGTCCAACATGGAGTACAACCTGCACATAAATGTTCTGGAAATGAGGGCGGTGTTCTTGGCGTTGCAACACTTTCAAACCCTCCTACCTCTAGGAACAGTAGCAGTTCAGACAGACAACATGTCTGTAGTCTGGTACATAAACAAACAAGGGGGAACCAGATCTTACCCATTATGCAGATAGGCCATGAGAATTTGGCAATGGGCAGAGTCCACGGGTCGCTTTCTGATAGCAACACACATCCCGGGGTCATCCAACGTCATTGCGGACAGGTTGAGCAGAGCCATCCTGTTACCTCACGAGTGGTCCCTCAAACTACAGGTGGCGGAAAGAATTTTCCACAAATGGGGCCAGCCTTGCTGTGATCTATTCGCCTCCCCGATGAATACCAAATGCAGAAGCTATTTTGCCCTTCTACCCCCTCCAGGGGATGTCCCCAGGGACGCACTGATACACGATTGGCCCCTGGGTCTCCTATATGCATTTCCACCTACCCCCTTGATTCCCAAATTTCTTCAGAAAGCCATGAACCTGGAAAGGACAATTATACTCATAGCCCCATACTGGCCTCGACAGATATGGTTCCCCTTTCTTCGAGCCCATCAAACAGAGGAACCGTGGATCCTGGACCCAGTACCAGATCTACTGACACATTCGTCGGGAGTTCCTCACCCGTCTCTTCTATCTCTCAAACTAGCAGCTTGGCTGCTCCACTTCCCCGCCTAGCCAGGTCTGATCTACTTTCTCCGGCAGTTCAACGCATTTTGGTTGCCTCTCATAAGGCTTCCACTACAAAACTCTACAGGAGTAAATGGAAACGCTTTGTGTACTGGGCATCTAGCCAACACTTGGACCCCCTGGTTGCTCCTTTACATAAAGTTCTAGAATTTCTATCCATCCTTTTCCACGAAGGAGCCTCTACTTCCACACTAAGAGTACAGTTGGCGGCCATATCCAACTTCCATGTTGGTGAGGACGGTTCTTCTATTATGTCCCACAGGCTTTGTAAGGCTTTTATGAAAGGTTCCTTCCATCTTCAACCGCCCGTCTGAGACCCTTTATTCCCATGGAATTTAAATTTGTTATTGTCACAACTAATGTTGCCACCCTTCGAACCAGCCTCTTCTTGCCTCCTGAAGTTTTTGTCGTGGAAGACTCTTTTTCTTGTAGCGGTTACTTCAGCTCAGAGAGTGTCAGAGCTGCAAGCACTATCAATTAAACCACCTTACTTAATTTTCCACCCAGATAGAGTTTCCTTACGAACAAACCCGTCTTTCCTTCCTAAGGTATGTTCTGTCATAAATATTAATCAGTCCATTGAACTCCCTACTTTCTTCAAAAACCATACCAGCAAGTTGGAATATATGCTGCACAAGTTAAATGTCCACAGACAGCTAAGATTTTATTTGGACAGGACTAAGGATTACAGAAAAACAGATCAACTTTTTGTTGCATTTGCAGACAATAAAAAGGGCATGGCAGTTACAAAACGTACGCTTTCTAAATGGCTTACTGATTGTATAGCCTTTGTGTATTCTAAGTTGAATCAGGCCTTGCCCACCAAACCTAAGGGCCATTCTACTAGATCCGTTTCCACTTCCTTGGCTCATGCAGCTCGCCTGCCTTTGGACACAATTTGTACAGCAGCCACGTGGTCTAAACCACATACTTTCATCGCTCATTATAGAGTTGACAAAGCCTCCAAAGACAGGACGTCTTTTGGTTCCACTGTGCTCAGGAACGTTCTTCCATGAGTGACTCAGGGTGACGGAGCTAGGGACGCTACCCGTGTGTAAGAACAAACGGCGAGATTGAACACTCTCACATAAAGAAGTTATGTTCTTACCATAACGTTCCATGTGGAGTGTTCATCTCGCCTTTGTTCTTACACCCCCCCCCTTCCCTCCCTCACGTGTTTGGAAGAACGAGTAGGACTAGAGTCTGGTCCACATGTCTTTACTTCTTCCGGGTATATTGCCTCTTACCTCATGGGGTATATTTCGTTACCCTTTAGTTAATTTGTCAGTGAGATAGTGTCTCTGAATTTTTGTGGCGGTATGTAGCCTTAGCACCTCAGGTTTATTGTTAGTCTGGTTTGCTTGCAAACTAGATCTGAGTAATGGCAGGGAGGATTGTGGGATATAGCCTGGTCTCGAGCTTCTCTAAGATGCAGAGCTTTGCTATGCGGCCGACTCGGAGCCGAGGATCGGCTCCGAACCTGTGTGTAAGAACAAAGGCGAGATGAACACTCCACATGGAACGTTATGGTAAGAACATGACTTCTTTTTTGGTGATGTTGCTTAGGCACCTTATGTTGCCGCAAAGTCAAGATGGCCAAATTGTCAGTGGCATTTTTTCATGGAATGCCGTATATTTATTCCTTGTTTTCCCCTCCCTCAAAACACACACACACACACTCATAAATGGACAAGTTCTCCACCATAACCACTGCAATGTTTGCTGATGGGAATTAGAAGTATGCCATGCACCATAGGTCACTCCTCCTTCCAGCCTTAGGAAGCAACCATTCTGAAGTAGTTAACTTCATCAACCTGTGGGTATCGGATCCGAGCCGGCAGCTTTATTCTGCTAAGATCCGAGCTCCAAGCTCCTCCCTCTTACCCATAACCCCCTACCATCCTTCTCTGTCCTCAGATCTCGTTTGCTGCAGCTTATTCAAGCACCTAGAACGAGTTCCAGGCGTAGGGTTTTGTGAGTTTTTGAACAAAATTTCCTCTGTTTTTTACCTAGTTTTTAGTTTAATTGTTAACGAGTGAGTGTTGTTTCCTTTTGTAGTTGATTTAGCTAATTTTTGTTGCTAAAGCTTTATATATTTTCAATTACTCTAGTCTCCCTCTTCCCATGTGTGAAGGTGTGTTTGGGTTAGGCCCTTTTACAACTATGGCCGAGGCCCCTAAAACTTTCTTTTCTAAATGCACAGAGTGTGGCCATAAGCTATCCCCAGCGGATGGCCACACTCAGTGTGTTATCTGCTTTGGGGTTGATCATCTTTCTTCGGGCTGCACAATTTGTGCAGCCTTCAACCCCAGGGCTTTGAGGGATAGGAGGTCGAAGTTGATTCTGGCGGGACTTCTGCCCCCGGACTCAGCTTCGTCCTCTTCTCCCTCGGTGGCACCAGCTGCTACCGCAGTGGTGCCACCTTCCATCCCTGCTCCCCTGGCCGGGACTCACCCTCCCACTAAGGCTCAGGAGGAGAGGGAATCTAAGAGGGTGAGAAAAAAGGACAAGCAACACAAGTGGTGAGCCGAAGCTTCTAGTCTCTCCTAGGGCCTCCGGGCCTTCTCCTTCCCGGCTCCATTCACCCCGTTTTTCCCCGGGGCCGGAGGAGGAGGTGACCCAGTCGCCTTCGAGGTCTTCGAGGCGTCACTCCAGGCCTGCCTCGTTGGCCTCGTCAAGATCAACAAGAAGCTTGTTAGATGCAGATATGGACCGGATGATGCGTAGGTTTCTCCAGGCCCAACTGCAGATGGGAGTGATCCTGCCTCCCCCCCCCCCCCTGGGGGGGAGCTCAACCCCCTTTTTCGCCCCAATTGCTCCTTCTCCGACCCACTTCTGGGGTTCAGAGCCATCGGATCCAGGCAGCATCGGAACCGGGGGAGGCTCGGCGCCGATAGTACACCCTTCTTCAGCTCCGACCGCACCCTCGAGCTTGTCAGGTCCCATTTCGGATCCAAGCTCTCGGAGCCGTGAGCTGAGCTTCGGATCCAGAGGTGTTAGTGTGTCTTCGGCTCCGTCTCGGTCGGAGCACACTGGCCCTTCGGATCCAACTGCATCGGCTCCGGTCTGCACCTCAGATCCGAAGGGGCTGCTCACGGAGCTTAGAGAGAGCAGTTCTCCTTCGGCATTCGATGTTGTGGAGAGGATCTTTTCGAGGGACTCGAGGCCCCAGGCTCCTGCTGCAGTTCCACCCATCACTCCCTCTCAGATGGGCCTACCTTCCATCACCCGGCCCCAGGGACAGCCTGTGCCTACGTCCCAGATGGTTCCCTTAGTGGAACAGGATGTGGTTGGTGAGGCATCCTCGGACAGCCCCCCCGAGGAGGTTCCTCACAAACATAAGTGCAAGAGGAGGCACTTGAACTCACCTGAGTCCCTGACAGAGGACACAGACTTAGAGGAAGGGGAAGGTTCCCCAAGGTCACCCCCCGAGGACGTCTCCTTCGGAGACATTATGGAAATGCTTCGTATTAGAGGGGGGTGGTCAGCCCAAAAGCCTTCCTCCGATGAGTCTGTGTTTCTGGAGGCGTTTGACGCAGGCCCATCTACCTCTTGGGTGTCTCCTCCTGCCAATCCCCTGGTAGATCTGATCACTACCAGGGCATGGAAGGAACCGGACACTGTGGAGCCCATTCCAAAGAGACCTGACAAAATTCTTAGTCCACCCACAGATAGGACGGTTTCGAGCAAGGCTGCTCCAGTAGATGCCATGTTGGTGGCGGCTGCCACCAAGAAGGAACTGGCCCAGGAGAGTTCCTCAGTTCATCCTGCTGACAAGGAGTCTCGGACGATGGACCGCAAAGGGAAGCGGATGTTTGCTTCAGCCACCTTCTCTGTAAGGTTGCTGAACTACATGGCACATGTGATACGACTCCAGTGGGATCTCATCAAAGAATACGCAGGGTCGCCCCCAGAGACCATGTCGGCCGAGGATAAGAAAGTATTCTCAGCCCGAATGGCCACTCTTAAGTCCATTTCGAACACATCTATGCGTCTCCTTTCCCATGCCATGGAAGGAGCCGCTAGAGCTAGCGGAGTGGGCATTGTCTTATGGCGGCATGCTTGGCTCCGCCTCTGCGACTTTGCAGAACCCTTCAAGGCGTCCTTCGCAAATGCCCCTTTTGACGGCTCTTTGCTGTTTGGCAAGACCGTCCGCGACACGCTGGTCCAGAGCGAGAAAGACGGGAAGACGTTGTCTGCTGTCGGGATCCGCTTCTCGGCTCCCCAGAGGTCCTTCTCCAGGAACCAAAGGGGACAAAAGAAGATGTGGTTCCGGAAATCTCAACAGTCCCATTTTGCTCCGGACCCCTCGTCCTTCAGAGGCAGAGGAGGACAGGGTAGACGCCGGCCTAGAGGCAGAGGGGGACCGAAGAATTTCGGGTCGAGAGAACCCTTTTCGGATCGGCCCGTGCAGCAACCCTGAGGGGTTACCCGGCTGCTCCACTCTGGAGGCAGTTGGGGGGCACTTCTCGAGGCACCTAGCAGTTTGGGAGTCAATTACAATGGATCGCTGGGTGCTTTGAATCATATCCAGAGGTTACACTATCCCTTTTCTGAATCATCCTCTCAGACCCTGGAGCCTCCCCGATGTCCCACCCAATCAAAGGGAGGCAGCAGCCACAGAAATAAAGCAGCTGCTAGAAAAAAGAGCAATCCAGCCCATCCCCCAAGACCAGTCCGGATCAGGCTTCTACTCCAGGTTCTTTTTGGTGCCAAAAAAGACGGGGGACTTGAGACCAATCCTCGACATGTCCCTTCTGAACCTAGCGGTCGCCAAAGTAAAATTCCGGATGGTCACCATTCAATTCATTCTCCCACTCCTACAGGAGAACGACTGGATGTGCTCTATAGACCTCAAGGATGTGTACTACCACATTTTGATGGACAGACGATCCAGGAGGTTTCTCCGCTTCCGGCTGGGAGCCAGTCACTATCAGTTCAGGATCCTTCCCTTTGGTCTCACCACAGCCCCCAGGGTGTCCACCAAAGTGATGGCAGTTGTAGCGACCCACCTGAGGCTTCAGGGAATACAGGTCTTTCCGTACCTAGACGACTGGCTCCTCACCGCCCCCACCAGGCATCTACTCTGTTCAGCCAGGAATTACTTCCGTCACTTGGCCTCTCATCCGGGAATTTCTATCAGTCTCAAGAAATCCTCCCTTCAGCCAATTCAGACCTTAGATTTCATAGGGGCCAGGGTAGATACAAACCTGTTGAGGGCCTTCCTAACTCCGGACAGGCTTCGAACTTTGACATTCCATGTGATGGCTCTCTTACAATCCCCAGCCCCCCCAGCAGAATTGGTCCTGAGGGCATTAGGTTCCATGGCAGCTGCCATCAATCTTTCACCATTGGCTTGTCTAAACATGAGGGTCCTGCAATGGACATTGCGCGTCCAATGGTCCATCCTGCAACATCCGCTAAGTACGGCTATCCCCTCAGCAATGCTTGCAAGAGGTCCCTATTCTGGTGGATCCAGTCCTCGGATCTCCGGGATGGGCGCCCCTTTTCTTTGACCCCACCCCAAGTTACAGTGACCACTGATGCTTCTCGCCTCGGGTGGGGAGGGTATTGCATGGGCAGAACCATCCAAGGCATGTGGACACACTCAGAGACCTTGTTGCACATCAATGTCCTAGAGATGAGGGCAGTGCTTTTAGCATTGCAAGCACTCCAGGCCCTTCTTCCCTTAGGGATAATTGCGATTCAATCAGACAACATGTCAGTAGTCTGGTATATCAACAAATGGGGAACCAGATCCTATCCGCTGTGTCGAGAGGCCATGAGAGTTTGGGAATGGGCGATCACCACCAACTGCTTTCTCATAGCAACGCACATTCTGGGTCGGTCCAACATTTTGGCAGACAAGCTGAGTCGAACCGTCCTCTCGCCTTACGAGTGGTCTCTGAACCCGAGAGTAGCGAAGCAGATCTTCTTCAAGTGGGGTCAACCTTGCTGCGATCTTTTCACGTCGCCTTCAAACGCAAAGTGCAGCGAGTACTTCGCTCTACTTCCCCCACCAGGGGAATCCCCCAGAGACGCTCTAGTCCATGCTTGGCCATCCGGTCTATTTTATGCTTATCCACCTCTTCCCCTCATGGTAAGATTCTTGCAGAAAGCTCGTCGGTTGAAGAGCAGAGTGATCCTCATAGCCCCATTCTGGTCTCATCAAACGTGGTTCCTTTGCCTATGGTCTCATCTGGTCAATCCTCCATGGATTCTGGATCCCACTCCGGATCTGATTTCTCACCCCCTGGAGTTGACAACTCCAAACCTGGACAATCTCAAGCTCACATCTTGGTTGATCCAGTTCCAATCATAGCTAGGACTCCTGGTATCTCCTCTTCTGTTAAAGCTATTCTAGTTGCCGCTCATAAACCTTCTACCAGAAAGGTCTATAAGAGCAAATGGAAACGTTTTTCGATCTGGGCGGAACATACACATATGGATCCCTTTTCAGCCCCGATACCAGCTGTATTAGAGTTTTTGTCACACTTATTTGATCAAGGTGCCAGCTCCTCCACCGTCAAAGTCCAATTAGCAGGAATTTCACACTTTCATGTGGGAAGTGATCTTGGTTCATTAGCTTCTTCCAAGATCTGCAAAACATTCGTAAAAGGTACTTTCCTATTAAGGCCTCCTGTGAAGGATGCAGTTCCTCCATGGGATTTAACCCTTGTTCTTCAGGCTCTTACTGGCCCCCCCTTTGAACCTGCAGCTTCGGTGGACCTTAAATACTTATCTTGGAAGACGGCTTTTCTCATTTGCCATCACTTTGGCTAGAAGTGTTTCAGAGCTTCACGCCCTTTGCGCCAAACCTCCATATCTGGTCTTCCATAAAGATAGAGTTTCCCTCAGGACCAATCACTCCTTCTTACCTAAAGTCGCCTCTGAGTCCAACATTAATCAATCTATCAATTTACCAGTGTTTTTCCCGAATTATCAAAACAAAGGTGAATACAAATTATACTCTTTAGATGTGCACAGACAATTGAGGTTCTATTTACACAGGACTGCTGGTCATAGAAAATCTGAGCAACTCATTGTATCCTTTGCTAAACCCTTTTTAGGCAAACCTGTGTCAAAAGTTACATTGTTCAGATGGATTTCACAATGTATACTTCTTGCATATAAGAGTTCTGGCTGACCACAACCTGTTGGAGTTCACGCCCATTCTACTCGATCGATTTCAGCTTCTGCTACTTTTTGGTCAAGGGTGTCCTTGGATGATATTTGTTCTGCAGCCACTTGGGCTTCATCCCATACCTTTATTACACATTACAACCTGGATTTAATTTCCAGAGGAAGGACGTCCTTTGGCTCTGCAGTGCTCCGGAATATTCTTCCATGAGGACCTCCCAAGTTTAGGTAGCTGGGGACTCTGTCCCACAGGTTGATGAGCAAATGAAGTTAACTACTTCAGATAAAGAAGTTATGTACTTACCATAACGTTCCATCTGAGTAGGTAACTTCATTTGTCAGCAACCAACCCCTCCTCCGTCCCCCTAACCTGTAGTTCGTCCATTTTAGGATCTTGTGTTCTCTGTACCAGATGACATCAGGTTAGGATGTTTAGTTGATCCTGATTGTAGTAGTTTATAAGGCTAAGCAAACTATATCTGAGGACAGAGAAGGATGGCAGGGGGTTATGGGTAAGAGGGAGGAGCTTGGAGCTCGGATCTTAGCTGAATAAAGCTGCTGGCTTGGATCTGATTCGGATCCAATACCCACAGGTTGCTGACAAATGAAGTTACCTACTCAGATGGAACGTTATGGTAAGTACATGACTTCTTTGTGCTTCAGGTGTTCCTTTTGTTATTGTCTTTAGCTCCACATGTGCAATCCTGCTTTGTTGTTTCAGTGCTTGTAGTGTATCCATGGTAGTAATTGTCTGCCTTTTATTATAGTCAATGCATTTCTCATGAGAGATACAATAAAAAGAACACTATCTTTCACTTTTCTGGTGCATTGCAATCTCACTGACGACACTTTCTATTTTTGCTCTATTTCAGAATGCACATGCAACTTCCTTGGCACAGACCGCAGTCAGTGTGCAACACGTGATGACTGTTTGTGTGATCGATCCAGTGGTCAGTGTCAGTGCTTACCAGGAGTCATTGGTCAACACTGCGACCTCTGCGCTCCTAATTTCTGGAACTTGGCCAGTGGGAAAGGATGTCTGCCATGCAACTGTGATCCACAGAATTCAATGATCTTAAATTGCAATGAGGTAGGCATTGAAGAGCTTACCTTTTCTCAGCTATGGCTACAACATAAGACACAGCAAAACTGATGGTCCATATCAACGTATGTTGTATTTGTTTGTAAGAAGCTGATGTATAGATCTTGCAGCAGATTATTTCCCTTCAGATTTTTGTTTCTTAAAACTTTCATTACCTCATACTCTTACAATTGTATTTGTTCAACATTCAGTTTCTGACATAAAGTCATGGTTTATAAATGCATAATGTTAAGTTGTCAATCTCGACTTCATTCTTGCTGGATGGGTTCGGAGCCGATCCTCGGCTCCGACTCGGCACTTGCTAAGCTCGAAAGCTAATTTTACCAGCTCGAGGCAACCCAATATCCCATGATGCAAGGCGGAGATTACTCAGATCTCGTTTGCCGCTTCGCTAACGAGGTGCCTTCTTTTACCAACTCTTGGTGAGTGAACTTTTCAGAGACTTTTCGTCTACCCCCTTTACTTTATATATATATATATTATATTGTTGTTAATTATCGACTCACCTTAGCCCTATTCCCGTCAGTGTTCCCTTCTTTTTGACTAAATATTCCCTTGTCCCTAGTCAGGCCTTAGGCCTTCCCCTCCCTAAATTTTTTCCTGTCAGGGATTGTTTGTGTGTGACTGTGTGTTTTCCCTGGTTAATTTAATTTAATTAATTTAATTTAATTTGTTGGACTGAGGGTTTTTTGTGTGTGATTGTGTTACTGTTGTTCATCGACACAGTTATGTCGAAGGACACTAAGGTCTCAGGCTTCAAGAAGTGTGACTCGTGCTGTCAGAAGATGTCTCTGACAGACAGTCACACTTCTTGTGTTTATTGCCTGGGACCTTCGCACCTGCAGGACTCTTGTGCTATCTGTCATGCTTTCAGCCCAAGAGTCCTGCAGGAACGAAAAAATAAACTCATATTAAGGGGCTTATTAAAGCCCGAGAGCTCCCCGACTAAGTTGGTGCCGGGGAAGCCCTCGAAAACTGTTAAGCCTTCGGCTCAAGCTTCTAAGCCGTCGGCTTCAGGTCCTTCCTCACCAGGCTCGAGATCGGCTCCGGCTGGAGCTGATCTTTCCATGCCAGTCTCGGTATCGGCTCCATCCGGCGCCGATACTACCAGATCCAGACACTCAATGTCGGCTCCGGCTGGAGCCGACGTATCTTCGGCTCCGATGGCTCCATTGATCTCAAAAAAAGAGATCTCGATCCCCTTCAGTGGAATCCATACATTCGGCTCCGAGATCACCTTTGCTCTCGGAGCGGAGCCATCGGAGCCGATCTTCTCGGTCATCCAGGCTATCTGATCACGACCTTGAGAGAGTGGTGAGTAGACTATTAAAGTCTCAGGCATTGGCCCAAATACTCCATAGCCCATCTCAACAGACGGTAGCTATATCACATCCACCGAGCATTCCTCCTCCGACTCTCTTACAGAGTTCGGGCGAGCTCCTCGGAACCGGTACCGTTGTGACTTCGGAGCCGATACCACCCCTTTCGGCTCCGTCATCCTCGGCTCCGATTTCCTCCTTGAGACCTTCATTGGAGGGATCCGGGCGTCTAGTCTCTCTCATCGGCTCCGAGGGGGCGAGTGGCATCGGACCCTTGTCCGACCCCGTTCTCCCTCTCGGAGCTTTGGCGTTGGTGAGCTCGGCCCCGACATCTGCCTCGGAGCCTTCCCTCTCGGTGAGGCCTGGGGTTCCTATCTCTTCGGAGAGGGAACTTTCTGGTCTCTCTGACGGGGGAGCCTTCGAGGTGATGAGGAGTGTACTAGCCCCCGGGCTTAGTCAACGGACAGTTCCATCAGCTCCTCCCACTACAGTGCCTGCTGACGTCTCTTCCCACTCTCTTGCTCCCGACCCAGAGATCCAACGGCTCAGGTTTCCCCATTGGGACTATCTTCCTCTTCCGAGGCTTCTCCTGATCCGTCAGGAGAACCCCCGCGTAAGAGGACATGTAAGAGGAAACATTTAGACTCCCCTGAGTCTACTACATCAGATACTGACTTGGATGAGTCGGAGGGATCCCCAAGGTCCTCCTCTGAGGATGTCTCATTTTCAGACATCCTTGAAATCCTTAAACAGAGGGGGAACTGGCCCTCCCTTAATCCCTCCGAGGACGAGTCAGTATACCTTGAGGCGTTCGGATCTCAATCCTCCACCTCCTGGGTGTCTCCGCCTATCGACCCTCTCATGGATGTAGTGGCTCGGAAGGTGTGGATGGCTCCAGATTCGGTGGAACCTATCCCTAGGAGACCTTAAAAATTTATTACTGCCCCACAAGATAGACAATATTTGACAAAGGGTGTCCCAGTTGATGCCATGGTGGTGGCTGCTGCCACCAAGAAGGAATTAGCTGATCCTACAGTACCTGTCCATCCTCCTAATAAAGATTCTAGGACTATGGATAGGTATGGTAAGCGGATTTTTTCTTCAGCGACTTTTGCTATGAGATCGCTGAACTACTTATGCCACTTCACCCACCTTCAAAGAGATGTTCTTAAAGAGTTGGGAGAAGTTTTACAGGATCCATCAGCTGCTGGGTCTCAGGATAAGATTAGCTCACAGCTAGGAATCCTTAACTCTATTGCTAACTCCTCCATGTGGCTCATTTCTTATGCAGCCGATGGAGCGAGTAGGGCTGCAGGCACAGGAGTGGCTTTTAAGGCATCAGTCCTGGATAAGCCTTTGTAATTTTGCAGACCCCTTCAAGGCGTCTTTCACAAACTCCCCCTTTGATGGCTCGACCTTGTTCGGTCCTCAAGTGAAAGACACTTTGACTAGATGCAAACAAGATGGCAAGACTCTTTCTGCTGTAGGAGTCTGTTTCTCCACCCCTTCTAGACCTTACCCTAAAGGACAGAAGGGAGGGAAAATGTGGTTCCGCAAATCTCAAGGAGTCACGCCTGACGCACAAAGTCAGTTTACCCCCAGAGGCAGAGGGGGTAACAATAATAGACGCCGCCCTAGGGGCAGAGGTGGTCCGCAGAATCAGGGTAGCAGAGAGCCTCTTTCTGACAAACCCTTCCAGCATCCTTGAGATGTTGCCCGATTGTCCGCCTTCGGAGGCAGTCGGGGGGAAAACTATCGCTGTACCCAATAGCCTGGCTTTCCCTTTCTCAAGACAAATGGGTACAGTCAATTATATCCGAGGGTTACAAAATTCCCTTTATTCAAACCCCAATTCAACAAAAGGGAACCCTTCCAGACGTTCCACCTGGTCTAAGGGAATTAGCAGTACTAGAAATATCAAAACTGCTAGTAAAAAGAGCCATCCAGCCAGTCCCAGCGGACCAAATAGGATCCGGAATCTACTCAAGGTTCTTTTTAGTTCCAAAAAAGACAGGAGACTGGAGACCAATATTAGATCTCAGCAAACTCAACAAGTTTGTAAAGAAATCAAGATTCCGGATGGTCACGCTTCAGTCCATTCTGCCCTTTCTGGGCAAGGACAATTGGATGTGCTCAATAGATCTTCAGGATGCGTACTACCAAATAAAAATTCACAGATGCTCCAGAAGATTTCTCTGCTTCCGGCTGGGGACCAGTCACTTCCAATTCAGAGCCCTGCCCTTTGGACACACTACAGCCCCCAGAGTGTTCACCAAATGCATGGCAGTGGTTACGGCTCACCTGAGACGTCAAGGATTCCAGGTGTTTCCATATCTAGACGACTGGCTCCTCACTGCCACCACCAGGCATCAGCTTCTCCAAGCCAGAAATTACACCATTCACACTTGCAGAGGGCTAGGAATTTTTATAAATTTCGAAAAATCTGCCTTGTCGCCTTGTCAGTATATTACTTTTATAGGCGCAAGATTGGACACCGTACAACTTTCAGCAAGGTTGCCAGACCAAAGGATCTTGGACATTCAAAGACACGTCCAAGTGATTCTATTCAGCAACAAAATTCAGGCCAGATTTGCTCTGAAAGTACTGGGTCTTATGGCGGCTGCCATAACACTTCTTCCCCTCGCCCGCTTTTACATGCGGCTTCTACAATGGATGCTATTCACCCAATGGTCCTTTCAACAACTTCCCATGCGTCACGAGATCATAGTAACTCCAACTTGCAAAAGACATCTGACGTGGTGGATATTATCCCCGCAAATCCATCAAGGCAGACCATTTGTTCCTCTTGCCCCGGTTGCCACAGTTACATCGGACGCCTCCCTGATCGGGTGGGGGGGGCATTATCAGGGCAGAATGGTCCATGGCACTTGGCAACCTTTCGAGTACCATCTGCACATAAATGTTCTGGAGATGAGAGCAGTGCTTTTAACGTTGCAAGCCCTCAACGACTCTCTTCCCTGGGAACTATTGCAGTCCAAACGGACAATATGTCCATAGTGTGGTATATAAACAAACAGGGCGGAACCAAGTCCTATCCACTGTGTTGAGAGGCTCTCAGACTTTGGCAATGGGCAATCTCCTCTCACCGGTTTCTGATAGCAACGCACATCCCCGGGAAATCCAACATCATAGCGGACAGATTGAGCAGAGCTATTCTCATGCCTCACGAATGGTCTCTCAAACAGTCAGTGACGGAAGAGATTTTTCAGAAGTGGGGTCTTCCTTGCTGCGACCTTTTCGCTACACCTCAAAACAGCAAATGCCCAGACTTCTTCTCTCTCTTCCCCCTTCCAGGCCATCCCCCCAGAGACGCTCTAACCCAAGATTGGCCCCGGGGACTTCTTTATGCCTTTCCACCTTTTCCGCTGATACCTCAGCTAATTCAGAAAGCAACCGCTTTGGGAGCTAAGTTGATTCTCATTGCCCCTTATTGGCCTCGACAGATATGGTTTCCGTTCCTACATCATTACCTCTTGGTACAGCCATGGCATCTGGACCCAGTTCCAGATCTTCTGACCCACCAGTCGGGTCAACTGCACCAATCCATACCCTCTCTCAACCTCACTGCTTGGTTGCTCCACTTCCATCCTTAGCCAAGCTTCCTATGATTTCTAATCCTGTACGGGATATCATAGTAGCTTCCCTAAAATCTTCTACCAGAAAGATTTACACTAGTAAATGGCGACGTTTCTCTTTCTGGGCAAAAGCTAGGAACATAGACCCCTATACTGCTCCAGTTCATTTGGTATTGGACTTCCTAGCTGACATTTTTCATTCTAGATCCTCTTCTTCCACAGTGAAAGTTCAACTGGCAGCCATTTCAAATTTTCATATAGGCTTTTTGGACCACAACATTATGTCACATAAACTTTGCAAGGCATTCCTTCGAGGTATCTTTTTATTGAAACCTCCGATTAGAGACCCCCCACCACAGTGGGATCTAAATTTAATTTTAACATCCTTGATTCTTCCCCCGTTCGAACCTGCAGCTGCCTGTTCTTTGAAATTGATTTCTTGGAAGACACTTTTTCTAGTTGCCATTACATCTGCCGGAAGAGTATCTGAGCTTCATGCTCTCTGTGTTCGCCATCCCTATCTAATATTCCACAAAGACAGGGTATCCCTAAGAACTAATCCGTCTTTCTTACCAAAGGTGGCATCACAAACTAACCTAAATCAATCCATTGATCTTCCAGTATTTTTTCCGGACTATTCTGATAGAGCTGAACAAAAGTTACATTATCTCGATGTTCACCGCCAGCTCAGATATTATCTGGATAAGACAAAAATTTTTAGGAAATATGATCAACTATTTCTATCCTATGCAGAGAACAGGAAAGGCCTTCCAGTTTCTAAGGTAACTTTATCTAGGTGGCTGTCTTTTGTGATCACTTACATTTATCAGCTCACAGGCAAAGAGTCGGTTTCTAACCCAAAAGCCCATTCTACCAGAGCTCTAGCTACATCTACAGCTTTTCAAGCTAGACTTCCAATAGACACTATTTGTGTAGCAGCCACATGGGCCTCTCCTCATACCTTTGTTTCACATTACAAATTAGATTTGGTCTCCAGAGACAGAGCAAATTTTGGTTCCACCGTTCTCAAGAGTCTGTTCCATTGAGCCACCCAGGATAGAGGTGCTAGGGACGCGGTCCCATCCAGCAAGAATGAAGGCGAGATTGACAACTTAACATTTAGATGTTATGTACCTACCATAACGTTCCATGTTAGTTGTCTTCTCTCGCCTTCTTTCTTGCATCCCGCCCTCCATCCCCCTAGCCTGGTCAGACCGGGAAGATTATACATCTTCTATTAAGAGGTTATTACCTTTTTTCTAGCTGTTCAACTCCTAGTGTCACTAGATTATGTTGATCCTTTCTAGAGGTTTATGATGTTATTTAGTATCCTTATTTTCTTCCTCCTCTTAAGTTGGAAGAAAATACTGCTATTTCTTTAGCTACCAAATGAGATCTGAGTAATCTCCGCCTTGCGTCATGGGATATAGGGTTGCCTCGAGCTGGTAAAATTAGCTCTCGAGCTTAGCAAGTGCCGAGTCAGAGCCGAGGATCGGCTCCGATCCCATCCAGCAAGAAAGAAGGCAAGAGAGAGAAGACAACTAACATGGAAATACACTTTACAATAGAAGGAAGAAAGAAACTACTTCAGTTACCTTATAAGGCCATAACTTCTCATCACAATAAGAGTATAAGATGTCTCAACAAGAAAATTAAGGCAGCTATTAGGCTAGCAAAGCCTCCTATAAACATAGGTTTGCTTCTGAGACTAAGGATAATTATATGTCCTTCTTCTGCTGTAATAGAAAACTTAGGGATAATACATGTCACTGCTCAAAACTTGTCTGTAGATTCACCTCCAATTCAAATCCTAAAGACTGCCAACAAATTAGTTAACAAGTCTTCTGCAAATTCCTCTCCTCAAAGGACATCCGAAACCTCTTGTATCAGAGGCACATGGGATATATACAAGTGACCCTAATGAACATCAGGTGTTTCAGCTAATTGGCGATTCTGAATGCCCATGATTTGATTCATCATTTTAATGGACAATTCAAGGCTAATAAAGCCAAACCCCACTAGCTTTGGATATACATATTTTGGCCTTGTTATGACCTTGTCACCACAGCACAACCAGAGTGTTTGACTAAGCATAAGAAACACAGGGCTGTTATACCCAGCTGATGTCCATTATCATTAGGGTCACTGCAAAAATATCCCAAACAACAAACTAAAACAATAAGTGAGAAGGTCACTGAAAAAACAATCAGTAAAAATAAAATTAAAACTCCAGCAAAGCTAGAACCTCCACTGAGTGACATCCCAAACCTCTTGTATCAGAGGCACATGGGATATATGCAAATGACCCTTATGAACATCAGGTGTTTCAGCTAATTGGCGATTCTGAATGCCCATGACTTGTTTCATCATTTTAATAGACAATTTCAGGCCAGTAAAGCCAAACCCCACTAGCTAAAACAATAAGTGAGAAAGTTTTCATTTTGTTTTTACTGATTGGTTTTTCAGTGACCTTCTAACTTATTGTTTTAGTTTGTTGTTTGGGATATTTTTGCAGTGACTGTTTTAGTTTGTTGTTTGGGATATTTTTGCAGTGACCCTAATGATAATGGACATCAGCTGGGTATAACAGCCCTGTGTTTCTTATGCTTAGTCAAACACTCTGCTTGTGCTGTGCTGATGAGGTCATAACAAGGCTGAAATATGCATATTCACAGCTAGTTGGGTTTGGCTTTATTGGCCTGAAATTGTCCATTAAAATGACAAAATATGTCATGGGTATTCAGAATCGCCAATTAGCTGAAACACCTGATGTTCATAAGGGTCATTTGCATATATCCCATGTGCCTCTGATACAAGAGGTTTGGGAGGTCACTCAGTAGAGGTTCTAGCTTTGCTGGAATTTTCATTTTGTTTTTACTGATTGTTTTTTCAGTGACCTTCTCACTTATTGTTTTAGTCTCCTGAAAGGACAGTAATCTTAAAGTTCTTTCTAAGACTAAAAATACTTCTTCAGTTGGTTCCAACAACATTCCAGGTTGCTTTATAAACAGTGTCAAGCAGTTCCTTACTGTTCTGCCCCTTAAAATCTTCAACCCAAGCATAGCCAAGGGCTAAGTTCTTGATCAGTGGTGCAGTATGATAATGATGCCCCTTCATAAGGGTGGCCTTATCACTGACCCAAACAACTATAAACCTGTTATCCTTACTGGTCTTGTCTGCATTAGCCGTACTGGTCTTGTCTGCAAAGCCACAGAACACATCATCACTGACCAAGGCATTAAAAATGTAATCAGGCTCAACCTGCCGTAAATTGAATTTGTTAAGGGCAGGTCACGCCTCTTTAGTCTTGTGAAATTCTTTTAAAAGGTCAGGCACACCATGGTCAGTGGTCACACTATTCATGCTATCTACCTAGACCCAGCCAAAGCATTTGATACCACACCACATGATAGGATTGTAAACATGCTAATAGACTTAAACATAGATCTGTATATGGAAAGATGGATTCTAAACAAGCTGAAGAAGAGAACACATGTTGTCAGGGCCTCCTCAGTTAAAGCAAAGGTGACCAGTGGTGTTTTTCAATGGTATGTATTAGGTCCCCTCCTTTTTGGCATTTATTTCTCTGATCTCAGCACTGACATCAAGGATCTCTAGCTGACTAAGTTCTCTGATGATTGCAAGTTGGGTGTACTTGTCAAATCAACAGATGATAATAAACTCTTTTCAAGTGGAACTGTTACTCATTAACACATGGTGCACTAAGAAAGGGCTCAAACTAAATGCAATGAAATGCAGTATCATCACATTCAGAAAACAAAACATTCCTACTACCTCCTGCGCCAATGACACACAACTCTCCAGTCAGTCTGTCATCAGAGACCGGGGCACCTGGGCTGATGGCTCCCTCTCTTTTGATCACCACATAACAGCTGGTGTCTGGAAGTTCTTTTGTATCACAATTAATCACCAAGACCATGTCTTCCAATACCAAGGAAGTTATTTCCCACTGTAGTGTGCCCTATTTAAACCTTTAAATCCATTATAGAATATAATGCACCCTTTGGCATGTATCTCACTAAACATATAAAAAAAACTTGGAAAGACTGTTGACATTCCTAACAACTCTAGAGTCACTCTCTCCATACATACTCAGTGTCATATAGACTCTTGAGGGTATAACTATGCCTTACTTTCTATTCCCTCAGAGATCCCATTACTTGAGACCTCTTTTTATCAATGTGTCAAATAATAAAGCCAACATTAGTATTAGAGATCTGAATCTACATCATGGAATAAGTAAAACTAACTGAAGAGGCAGGTTTATCATCCATTGTCTGTCCATGCTGTGGAATAGACTTCCCTTGCCTATCAAACAATGTGATTCCCTGTTGGCCTTTAGACATAGCTTAGACAACTGGATGGGTACCTAAAATGCACTCCAGAACCTACAGGCCTTGCCTGTCTTTGAAAAGGTTGGTAGAGCTTTATGATGGTTATTTGTAAGGCACACATGGCCTGTGGTCTAATAGCCATGTGTATCCTATGATTCCTAAAAGTTCCCACCTGCCTGTCTGTTACAGTATCAAAATACATTCTTTGACAAAGGCACTTCCTTTAGTATTGGGATGCCTAGTAGTGCCAACATAGTTCTTTGAAGTGTTTTCTGTGATTTTGGTAAAATTAATGCACTCTAGCTCCTTATTTAAAAGAAAATTTTACAGGGAAGCCCCTTATCACCTGGTTTGAATGTTGGTGTACTGTCTGTGAGATATCATGCTATAATAAGGATACAATATTTCCTCTATTTCAGGTTCCCCTCATCCTTCTTGTAGAGTTATTCCTTTAGTTAGAGAAGTTAAGCTGTACAGTTTTGAAGAAAACATTCTCCAAAAATATAAGATCTGATGTTGCCCTTTTCTTTCTTCCTCAACATATGGGTTTGGATCTGATCTTCGGATCTGACTTGGACACTTATTCTAGACTTAGGATCCAGCTCTCAAGCTCCTCCCTATACCCATAATGCTCTACTGCATCCCCAAAGCCTCAGATCTCATTTGCCGTCATCGCGAACAGACACAGGATTCCAAGATCTTGAGCTGTTTGTGGTTTCGGGAATTACAAAGCTTTTATTCATATTTTTTGGTTTCTTCCTTATATAATAATCTGTCCTCCCTCTAAGTCTTTCTTGCTGGTGTTAGGGCATTTCTTTCCATTTCTGCTGTTTAATACCTTTTTAAGTGGTACCTGTTTACCATTGCTGGTAATTCTTTTTACTCATATTTGAGGGCATTTCTTGTTTACCATAGTTGGTACCAGACCCTTTTCTATTTCATTTAAAAAAAATATATGTTCTATTTACTTTTTACTTTTTATTCTTTGTGTTAATTAGTGTGAACTCATTGTTTTAAGATTCTGTATTTTTTTTCACAGCTATATCAGGAAAAACCCACAGGTTTCAAAAAGTGCATTACATGTGGGCATAAAATTCTGAATTCAGATGCCCACAAGGAGTGTGTGTATTGTCTAGGGGCTGATCATTTAGATATGGCATGCAAAATATGCTCCACCTTCAACCCTAGGGCTTTAGCAGATTGGCGCAATAAACTAATTTTAAGCAGTCTTCTGCCATCCACTTCTGTTTCAGGGGTTCAAACCTCTTCCAAACACAGAAAATCCACTCCTTTGAAGGACAGGAAGTGCTCCCCTCCAAAGTCCCCCAGATCTTCCTCAGAGCCTATGACAGAAATGAAGAAATCATAGGATCCAATGCTATCGGATCCTAAGATTCGTCAGTTGGATGCAAAGACTTCAAATCCTAAGGCTACCACTACTGTTATTACAATTAGTCTGACAGTGACTCCCTGGATCCTAAATCCTTGGATCCTAAGCAGGGATCTGCTTATAAGAGTACTACTCCTGAGTACACAATAAAACCAGTATCGCCTACCCCTCCTTCAAAGTTGCTTCAAATCCCAAAGAAGCACTCAAGGCCTCCTTCCACTTCTTCTCTTAGGTCCTCCGGGAGCTTATCAGAAGCAGACATGGGTAGGATGATGTGTAAGTTTCTCAGAGCTCAAATTCAGATGGAGGTCTTACCATCTCTGTCTCCTACTGGATCCATGAGTATGCCAACAACTTTTAAAGCTATTTTCTCTCCTTCTCATATCCGTCCTGTGTTTTCAGAGCCCCCGGATCTGAGATCCCCAAGAGGTCCATTGTCAGATCCAAGGAAGACTTTTTCCTCCACTCCAATTATATCATTGACTAGTTCTGCTCTGATACTGTCAGGTCAAAATAGGTCTCGGAGCTGAAGTGTCGGCATTGGGTCCAAGGGGATAGGCCCTGCTCTGATTTTGTTGGATTCTTCTCTTAGAGCCTCAGTCCTTGACAGTTTGGATCTGGTTCCCCCCTCGAGGTGCCAATTTGAAGGAGCTCTAGACCTGCCTTCATTGGGAGTTTCAGCTTCAAGGAGGCGGATTGAGGTTTTTCCAGGTCCGACGGCTTTCAAGATGGTGGAAGGGGCTTTTTCTCTTCACAGAGAACTGCGTTCTCTTGCCTTGGATCCTATTTCCTTTCCTCCATCATTTCATAGCTCTGTGGTGCTCAGGCCTATTCCACAGGGACAACCAGAACCAATAAGTGTCTAGCCAGTTCCATTAGAGGGCATTCCCCTCTCTTCCCACACCTCATCTGAACATCTCAGAGAGGAGGTGCATCAGAAGAGGACATGTAAAAGGAGACAAACTGATTCCCCATTGGAGTCTCTCCGCTACACTGTTTTTGATGAAGGAGAGGGGTCCCCCAGATCATCACCAGATGACATCTCCTTTGGAGATATTCTAGAGATACTGAAGTAGAAAGGTGGCTGGTCTTCCCAAAACCCCTCACCAGAAGAATTGGTGTTTTGGAGGCTTTTATTTCTGGACTATCTACGCCTTGGGTTACTCCCCCCAGTAGACAAACTTATTGATTTAGCTGCCATTCAGGCTTCAGAGGAACTGAATACCACCCCCCCCCCCCAAAAAAAAAACAGCAAGTTTTGCTCCCCCCAACTACAAACCATACTGGAGCAAAGGGGTGCTGATTGATGCTATGGTAGTGGTGGCAGCCACCAAGAAAGAGCTAAGAGAACAGAGATCTACTATCCACCCACCAAATAGGGAGTCTAGGGTGTTGGACAGGTTTGGGAAGTGAGTTTTTGCCTCAGCAACTTTTGCTGTGAGGTCAGTAAATTACCTGGAACATTTCACTCTCCTTCAGGAGAATTGAAAAAGGAGCTTTGTTACTGTCTCAGAGTACATATCTGCTGAAGATTACAAAAGGACATCTTCTCAACTGGCCACTGTCTTGTCCATATCCAGTACTTCTATGATGTTGATCTCTCGCATAGCTGAAGGTACCTCATGAGCAGCTGGTTCAGGTATTGTCATAAGAAGACATGCCTGGATGCGGCCTTGCAACTTTGTGGAACCCTTTAAGACAGGTTTTATTAACACCCCATTTTATGGCACTTCCTTGTTTGGGCCATCAGTAAAAGAGGCACTTACCAGTAGTAACCAAGATGGAAAGACTCTGTCTACTGTAGGAATCAAATTTTCTGCACCTCAACGAACTTTTCCAAAACCCAGTGGTAGATATCACCCTTGAGGCAGAAGATGTCTGCAAAATCAGGGCTTTAGAGATTCTTTTTTCAGATAGGCCCTTTCAGCGTTCCTGAATTGCTGCCCAACTCCCAACTCTGGAGGTAGTTGGGGGTTAACTTTCTTTGCACCCAGACGATTGGGCAAGTATAACACAAGATACATGGGTGCTAAGCATAATATCCAGGTGTTATTACATACCATTTCCCTTTTTCTATCTTGCAAAAGGAAGATACTTGCCGGAGTTCCACCCAGTCAAAGAAAGGCAGCAGCACAGGAAGTCAAAAAGTTGCTAGGTAAAAAAATAGTCATCCAAAAGGTCCCATCAGACCACATAGGATTCGGACCCTATTCATGCTTCTTTTTAGTGCCAAAGAAAACAGGGGACCTTAGACCTGTTTTGGATCTGAGCAACTCAAATCAGTATGTAAAGAAAGCAAAGTTCCGAATGTGCTATATAGCTTTTCAGGATGTGTATTATCACAGCAAAGTAGACAGGCTGCGCAGAAGATATCTTCACCTCTGGCTGGGAGCTAGTCATTACCAGTTCAGAGCACTACCCTTTGGACTCACTACAGCCCGAGGGTGCTTACCAAATGCATTGCAGTAGTGGAAGCTCATTTGAGGCTAAAGGGATTCCATGTATTTCCATACCTAGGTGACTGGCTCCTTACTGCCCCCTCCAAGCATCTTCTTCTACTTGCATGGGACTATTTGCTCTAGATTTGCAATTCTCTGGGGATAACTGTAAATCATGCCAAATCAGTCACAACAAAACAGATAGCTTCTGTATATCCTCATCATATTTCCACTATAAGGAGTCAGGTCCTTTCTCCTTGCTCATTCAGCTCTTCCAGGAAGGTCAGTACTGCAGGTATTAGATTCCATAGCAGCGGCCGTTATTCTACTTCCTTTGACACTCTTCTTTATGCAGGTTCTGCAATGGACTCTAGCTGTACAATGGTCCATTCTGTATTAACCCCTATCCTTTCTAATCAGGCTCACCCCAGTTTGCATACAACACATCAATGGTGGATACAGTCTGACGATCTACATCTAGGTAGGTCCTTTGTTGTACCAGCTCCTATGGCCACAGTAACCACAGAGGCTTCTTAGTTGGGGTGGGGGTGGGGCATTTCTTGGGAAGAATGGTACAAGGCACATGACCCCCCCCCCCAAGAGACCAAGTTGCATATCAATGTCGTAGAGATGAGAGCAGTCCTATTAACATTGCGGACAGTTTAGGGTGCTCTCCTATTGGGGACTATTGCAACACATCCTAAAAAATTCAGACAGTCACAAATTCAGAGTACTCCTAAAAGAACACCTTACTAATCACTGACTATGCTCCTGCACAGTTCCAGGATAATTACACCGGCATGTTGTGTCTTACTCTGACTAGATCAACTCTGTATGCAAACCAATTTATACTCCCCTATGAGGCAGCAAGTTATTATTTGTGTGTTTATTTTCAAGATTTGTACACGTGATGGTATATTATGAACTAGCCTTCTAATCTTTTGTAACTTTTAATCAAATATTCCTGTATTTGTACACATTATGCGTTACTCTGCTGTATTTTTCCACTGCTGTTTTTCTGTTAATTACTTGAAGCTTTTCTCCCTGGGTCTTTGCTGAAAACAGACTCCTGGCCCAGTCGGACACTGCACGGAAATGTAGACCAAGATCATGTTTGTAGTCTGGTACATCAACAAACAAGGATGAACTCGATCTTACCTCCTTTGCAGAGAGGCCATGAGACTATGGGAATGGGTGATCTCATCAGACTGCTTTCTAATTGCGATGCACATTTCAGGGAAAACTAACATGCTAGTGGACAAACTAAGCAGATCCATTTTGATCCCTCATGAGTGGTCTCTCAATCAGTCTGTTTCATAGGTATTCTTCTGGTGTTGGGACCGACCTTGCTGCAACCTATCTGCCAATCCCGCCAGGGGGGGTTACCAAGAGATGCTGTAGTTCATGCTTGTCCCTCTGGTTGGCTTATGCTTACCCTCCTGTTCACATGATCCCAAAATTTTTACAGAAAGCAAGCAGGCTGAAGAGCTCAGTAATCCTCATTGCCCCCTTTTGGCCTCAGCAAGTATAGTTCCCCTTCCTGTGGTTTCATCTTTATCTTCCATGGACACTGGAGCCAACTCTGGATCTCCTGTAACACCCATCAGGGATCCAACATCCCAACATTCAAGCCCTAAGACTAACCACATGGTTTCTCCACTTCCAGTAATAGACAGACTAGACTTTCTTCCCCTGTATGTGATAATATTTTGGCGTCTCAAAATAAATCTACCAAAAAAGTATACAAAAGCAAAGGGAAATGATTCTCCCTTTGGACTTTGAATAAAGGCATCGATTATTTTTCTGCCCCAATCTCTACTATTCTCCAATTTTTGACAATGCTTTTTGAAGAAGGCGCTAGTTTCTGTACAGTCAAACTTCAACTGGCACCTATTTCTAATTTTTACATGGGGAACAGACATTTTTCTCTGGCTTGTCTAAACTATGTAAGGCATTCATGAAAGGAATTTTTCTTCTAAGGCCTCCAATAAAAGATCCCTCATCTCCTTGGGATCTGACAGCTGTACTACAAGGCCTAACACACAAACCTTTTGAGCCTTCTGCTAGATCTGAGCTGTAATTTCTATAATGGAAAACAGCTTTTTTGGTAACCATCACATCTGCAGAGAATATCTGAACTCTAGGCTTTCTCTGTCCAAAATCTCCTTACATAATTTTTCATAAGGATAGGGTTAGCTTACGGATCAACCCTTCATTTTTACCTCAAGTGGTTTCCGAGAATAACATTCCCAATCCATCCATTTACCAGTTTTCTTTCTAAAATTTTCCATAAGGGAGAGTACATGCTGCATCTTCCTGATGTGCAGACAATTATATTTTTAGCTTCACAGGAGAAGACAACTCAGAAAATCAGACCAACTCTTTGTTTCCTGTTCTCCAAAAAGACTAGGTTATACAGTATTCAAAGTCAACAGACTGTATTTCCTGGATTTATTCTCAGAAAAGGATAACATTACCTAAAACTCCCAAGGCTCATTCAACCAGATCTATGGCCACATCATCTGCTTTTTCGTCAAGAATATCTATTGACAACTTTTGTGCTGCAGCTACATGGTCCAATGTTCATACTTTTGTTAATCATTAAAGTTTGGATATTATTTCTAGAAACAGAGCTGCCTTTGTTTTGGTGGTACACCAGAATATTCTTTCATGAGAGCCAACCAAGATCAACATAGCTGGGGAATCTGTCTGAGAAAGAATGAAAAGGACAACATCAGATTTAAAAGTTATGATGTCCTTCTCTTCTCATGTTGCAGTATTCATAACTGTAGGGAGGTTGCTGTCTGCAACACCGGACATCTGGCCAGTATAGCCAAAGTCTTAGGAGCAGAGGTACATGCAATGTTTGATGTCAGAGCCATAAACCAACGTTGACTATTTCTTACAGTAAATAAGCATCTGTGTAGTCTGTTTTCATTCTTCCTCAACTTCCCTCCCAAACAACCCCCATCCAGTTTCCTGGAGAAACCTTTTGGTCTATATTGGAACCTACAGTTCCAGCTTTCTATCAAACTATTCCTGTCTCTGTTTTTACTATGGGGATAGGGCAGCAAACTCGATCTGAGGCAATGGGGATGTAATAGAGCATTATGATTAGAGGGTGGAGCTCAAGAGCTGCATCCTAAGTCTGGAATAAGCGGTCAAGTCGGATCCGAGGATCAGGTCCAAACCCTTACTTTGAGGAAGAATGAAAATGGACAACACAGATGCCTAGTTATGGTAAGAACTTAACTTTTAATTAACTTTCAGTGTTTTTTATTTTCTTTGCAAAATTCTGTCGAGCATGATTTACACCTTAATTTCTGTTAAAAGCTGTCTTGCCACTGTTACGAAAAATAAAATGACCAAGCAAGACACACATAGGGTTTATGTTTTTTACTTAATCCAAGACTTCATGGCTTTAGACTGTGATTGTTTGGAGTTTTATTTGACTATCTGTTTAAGTAGAGCAAAGCTGTTTAGATTGTTCATGGAGAAGCAGGTTACTTTCACAACACTTTTTATACCTCTGGATCATTTTTAAGATGGTCTTAGCCAGCAAGTCCTTATTGTTTGAACATCATACTGACAGATGACACCAAATTCATCTGGGATTTAGCTAACCTCGTTCTGGTCTTGGAACTTGCCTGATATCATTGCTGCTTGAGAGAATCCTCCATTGGAGGAGCCACATTTTGACTCCCTCATTTCGGTCCTGCCATTTGAGCAAGTTGGATACTATCCATTTTGTTGTCTTTGGAAATAATTTTAATTTAGCGTCCTGGTTTATTTAGTCTACCTTTGAAAGTTTCAGAAGGCAGAATTGTAGTATCTCTTATTTTCCTAAGCTCATACTATGAGCCCATACCTGGACATTTCTTCTGTTTTTGCCTGAGGATTTCAGCTGCTTGTTTACTGAAAGACAAAGAAAGGTATTCTATAAAATTATAAAGCTTGAAATCCATAGTGTTAATCTGCAGTATGACATTGTGGATTTTTGAAAGGGCTGTGGTCACAAATGGTTAGCCATGAATGGAAAGCAGGGGAAGAAATGAGTACTCAGAAGATCACTGTCTTTTGGTAGTGATTTTCATGCACTTGTCATTTCTGTGACAAGAATGTCAATAATACATAGACAGAAATCAGATGGAAGGTAAGAGGTATCATGCCATCACTTGCTTATATCTACTAAAACAGAAACCTAGAACAAATCAGGAATAGAAGGTGATGTGTAATACCAGAGGCTGTGGCACAAGATGAGTCTGCTGCATTCTGTTATTAATGAGCACAGGGTCAGCTTTGCAGGCGTAACATAAACATGGTGTGCATTTCATTCTGACTGGATATAGTAGTGCAGGGATTCAGAGAGCATGTAGATGACACAGAGAACAAATGAGGAGTGAAAGTACATGTTTGAAAAGCTGTTATGTGCATAGTGTAAAAGACTGTTGATGAGGAAAAGAATGAAGGGAACACTGAAATGCTTGTCCTGTGGCTGAAAGCTGATGGGTAGTTATGGTACTCGGGCCACCAGATGAAAGTACAGAGGATAATGACACACTTAGGAACAGGATGAAGAGCTAGGTACAGCAAAACATAATTACATTTGTCTTTAGTCACTCAGGGTTAAACAAGAAGGGCATCGATGGAAGCTGTAATTTTGATGTGGTTGATGTGGTCTTCACCAGTTGTGAGGGTGTTGGAGGGTGCAGGTATGGGAACTTCATGGCAGCAGTGATTATGCCTTAGTGTAGTTCATGATCCGTGACACAGAAATTTGAAAAGCAGTAAAATGAGAGGTTTCTGGATAAAGAAGAGTAGACTTCGTTCTGATAAGAGACACTGAGGAGCAGAATGCAATGTTGGTTGGTAGCAGACAACTATTGGATAGCTTTTGGGTTTCATCCTCATATAAAGAAAAGAAAAAAAAATTGCAGAAAAGAAGGTAGCCAGTTTGGAAAAATGGTGAAAGTTGATGGAGATGTTAGTAAAAAAGAAACTGGCATACAGGATGATTAAAAATGGGGGGGGTTGAAAATTTTCTTATGAGCAGGTCAGAAAAAAGAAGACCGTTGTCACCAAAAGTCTAACATGTTTCTTGCTGCACTGGTGTCATACAGGGATAAAGCCCTGAATACAGCCCAGGTGACTTGAGTTCATCTAGTGGCTTGAGCACTTGACGGCATATGCAAGGTGTCTATCCTGGGGAAAGGACAGTGTCTGTCATCTGACGTGTACCTCTTCTGCACTAATACGGCTCTGCTGGAAAGCAGATGGTTATCAGGTGGTTGGAGGTGGGAGCTGAACTGGAAGGATGTGAAAGCCAGTGAAGGCAACCCCTCTCAGTCCTTTTTGGAGAATGTGTATGCATGGACTAAAGGGTGTAAGTACCCCTCACACTGATGCGAGTGTTTACATTACTGCTGTGGATAAGAGTTAGGTTCTTAAAATAAAAACTCCTCTTGCTAACAGAACACTGGTGAGATCACAGGCTACCCTATGGATGTCTGAATCACAGCCCTTTAGAAGCTTGATTATCAGCAGGCACAAAGGCAAAAATGATACAATTAAAAAAGGTTTAAGGGGTTTGTATAGAAATGTATAGCTGCAGGTGGGGGCATGGACAAAATAAATTATTCAGTGTATTAAAGAACATATGAGGTCACAGTCAGACAGTGGAATACCGAAAAGAGAGTAAATGATGACACTAGACATATGGAAGAATTGTATAAAAAAGTTATTTAATTCATTATTTACAAAGTAATAGAAGGGCAGCAGTGGAAGATAGTAAGGGGTGGATGCTGACAAATCAGATTATAATTAGGAAAGAAGTAGAGGAGGAACTCCTAGAAATTAGGAAGATGTGGCACATGGTTCCAGTGAGCTGCTTTCCTATGTATGTACAGTTTAGTTGCTTTGTGAGCCACTGGCTAGACTTTGCAGTCTCCTCTTGGCAGCTGGAGTGGTGGTATAGAAATGAAGCATGACAGCACTGGTGCTACTGCATAGAGATGGATTTGGGAAGGAGTTCATCATTTATACACCTGTTAGTGTTACATCCATCACATGGAACATCATGAAAAAAATTCTACAGAACATGTTGCTGCAATTCCTGAACACTAATGGTCTTACAGTTGAGCAGCAGCAGGGCTTTACACAGTAGAGTTCTTGCCATTCCAGCTTTATCCATTTTCATGAGTAGGTAGCCAGAAAGGTGTAAATATAAGGAATCCAGTGGGTATGGTTTGTCTATATTTCTGCCACACAGGAGACTAGTAGGAGTGCTCAGTGTTCAAACAATCAAACTTAAACCCTACTGTAAGCCTTCAAAGAGCATGAGGGTCCACACTGGTCTGGAAACTAGAGCAGAGGATTAAGGCTATGAGCTGTTAGGCTGCTTATTGTATTCCAGGGTTTAATTCCTGTGAGTTCCGGTTGCTTATTCTGTAACTCTGAACAAATCATTTAACCAGACGTGCTCCCAGCTAAGACTGAAAAAGGTCATTGTGGATTGATGTTCTACCCTTGTTGACAGATATAAATAAATAAATACATATAAATAGGTTGCTGGCACGGATACAGGACTGACCCGAGTTGAAGTAGAGAAATGTGGTATAAAGCAGTTATCTGAGGAAAGCATTCATTAGTGAGGTGCCACAAGGTTTAGTTCTAGGACTGATTCTTTTCAGCATATTTATGTCAGATGTCACACCGGGGCTGTAGACCAAGATGGAGCTGTTTGCTGATGACACTAGGATTGAACAGTATGCACAAAAGTGAAGTTCATCTTCAGTGAGACCCATAAAGGCATACAGGCTGGGGTACCTAATCAGAAGCTGTGCTTTGGTGAAGAAATGTTTAAAGTAGTGGAGGTATCCAGGAAGAACATACAGACTGCATGGAGTGCCCTGGTTAGAACAGAAGAAGAAAAATGTATGAGGACTATAATCATGCTTAGGATGTATTTTGCAGAGCAGTATGAAAGATCACTGGCTAAGGCCAACACAGCATTGAATTTCTTATGTAAAATAATGCTCTTAAGAGGCACAGTAGTCACCTTGCTATTGTACATGACATTAGGAAGGCCATATTTGGAGTTCTGCTATCCAGTTCTGTTAGTTATCCAGAGAAATGAAGGGTAGGACTGTTATAGCATAAATAGCAGAGCTACCACAGTAGAGTGGGGTGTAAAAACGGTAGAATTATGAGAAAGAATTCTTAAATGCCTGGCACATACACACAGGAATAAAGAGGGAGACTAGGTGGTTTGACATGGATATACCACATTTCCAGGTGGCAGCAAGCGAGAGACTGAGAAAGAAAAGCTGGATAGGGCAAAATTCATGATTCAGACACAGTGACAGATTTAAGAAAATACCGTTTCTTGAACAGGAAGGTGAGGCCTTGAAATGCATTACCATGGGGTATTGTGGAATTTTGGTTAACATATTGGTTCAAAGAAGGCACATAGAAATAAGAAGGGTAAGGATAAGGAGAGTGGCAACTATAAAGTGGTAGCCAGCATAATCAGATGAACTAATTAGACTATGGCTGTTCTGTCAGCATCCTTGCAAATTCATATGTAAATAGGTAGTGGATTTTTCAACTAGCCAAGGCCCCCCCCCAACACACACACACTTTCTCATAGTACTGTTAGCACTGAGACTTCTATTCCACATTTTCCAGCACTGCAAGACCGTGAAATTAGAAACAAACTGTTTTGTACCATGTATATGGCAATAGCCACTAAGGCCGCATGCCTACATTTTTTTATTCTGGTTTGCAGTTTAGTATAATATGTTAAATAGTATTTTCATATAGAAAATACTTTCTGTTAGAGTCAGTCTCTGTTATGTCCAGCAGCTTTTCCTAGAATAAATGAAAAAGGTAAATTAAAAGATCAAGAGAAGACCATGGGAAAAGATTGTGAATGGTTGTATCCTTGAGGGGGTGAAAATATATGTGAGTAATTATACACGCAGTCTGTGGTGAACAAATGGATTAAAAAAACACTTTTGATAATTATTTTACTTTAAGACATTCTTAACTCCAAACTACACATTGGAAAAAACAATCAAACTAAATATAGTTTGAAACGAAACTGCTGATATGTAAGAGTTGTAGACCTTTGACTGGTAAGTAGAAAGTTTCTCTGTGGTAGTGGGTGTGATTCTGTCTGTATTTTTTTTTATGTGCTTACATTTTTTTAAACCAATGCTAGTCTTCTTTCTTATTAATTTCCCTCAATTGTTAAGTAAATGTCATTAATTTAAGAATTACTGTAGTGAAGTAAAAAGTGCATTTTTTGAGAAACATAATTGGGTATAATATACTAGAACACAGTTTCAGCAATACACTTTATTGGAACCAATCACCAAAATGTTTAAGGATATACATTGCTTGATATTTGCTGTTTCTTTGTTCCAGTTTACAGGCCAGTGTCAGTGCCGTCCTGGTTTTGGAGGCCAAACTTGTACTGATTGCCAAGAAAACTACTGGGGGAATCCAAGCATCCACTGTCGAGGTAAGTTTATGTATTATGTGCTTGTTTATAAATAATACAGTTTAGATTTACTTTGCAGCTCATGTGCTCTTCTTGAGAGTAGCTGCCTACTTTTTCAGGGATATCCATAGGGATGAGGGGTGTTGAGTGACTTGCTAAGTTATGGGCAATGTATTGTGAAAGTCAGAGCTAATAGGTTTGTAGGTTCATAGGTAGATACTAGGCTATCGGCCCAAGGGCCTACGTAAGCCTAGCCAGCAAGGTACCATAGCTTATGCACCCAAGAAAGTTATTAATAATTATTAAAAAAAAGTCTTAATTTTTGCAGCCAGTACCATTATGACTGTGCTGTATTGCATTTCTAATTGGTTAATGCTGTTCCCATTTTCTGTCATTGTTTTTAAGTTTGTTACCACAGCAAATACAGTAAGTGTTTGTGTGCAATATATTGGAACATTGGAGCATGGAGGGTGTGAGAGTGAGAAGTAGCTTAGGTGTGCATGTTGTTGATCTGAAGTGTGGATGAGAGATCTGTAGTATGAGATGATTCAGGATTTTTTGAGGCTCTGAAGTTATAGAGAATGGGCAATTGAGCAGGGTTTTATGGACACTGAGAAGAATTCAGTAGGTTGGTCCTGGATAATTTTGCTGTACTTACAGAGAAAAGATAAGAAGATGCTGCAACAGGTGGGGCTGCCAGTAGGTTATGATAGATAGGACATGTAGGTTAGTGTAAAGGGGTAGGGAGATTATGGGATGCGTCTGAAAGTGGTTGTACAATAGAGGATAAAAAGTGGTATGTAGTGTTAAAACATGCAGCACAGAATAGGTATACAGTGTAAAACACTTTTGATGAGAGAAGCTAAGACCTTTTCAGTAAATTTAAAGCTGCAGAATCAAACTAATCTAAACAGAAAACAGCTTCCAATAAAACATTTTCCTGCATTCCCAGTCATTTTACTCTCTTCACATTCTAATGAACCATTAGCTCTAGAAGAGAGAGAAATACACATGCACATACATGTACAAACAAAAACATACCTCTTGACTTCATGGTGAAAAAATGTTGGAGAAAGGCAAAAATAATGGTAGGACAAAGGCCAAAGTTAGATCAGGTGCAGATTTTATTGTTTTTATAAACTTAGTAAGTTGCTAGAATAACAGGTTTTACATTAGCATGCATTTTTGTGAAGAATATGAAGTGTGAAACTCAAATGTCCATCATTGTTTATTGACTGTAACCTTAAATGATTTGCCGGAAAAACACAACTTTTATGAGGACCAGACCAAAACATGAGTAAAAAATCTGGATATCATGCGAATTCCTGGACAGTTGAGAGATACAGAGGCAAACTCTGCAGTTGGTCCGAAAAGTATGAAAAATAATAAGCTAAAATAACATATCTACCCCTGTTTTTAATAGTTGTCCCAGTTTTTGTGCTGTAAGAAGAAATAAGGTTGACATTCCCTTCTTGGTTAAGTAGTCTACTAACTTTTTGTGTTGCTTGCCATAGGATGTAGTGATTATTCTCAGAAAGAATTTTCTCTTTTGTGCTACTATCTCTTGGGCATAGAAACAGGGCACTGTCAATCCTGTCTGCTGTTGAAGGAGTTTATCCTGCCAGTGTACTGTGTAAGCTTTCCAAATTCTTTTCGACTGTCAGCTAATAAGTGTTAATTTTCATTGTTTTCCCATTACCACAATGATGTTTCCAATTTTAATACTTCCATCGGACAGATTTCCAAGTGATGGGTCTTCCGGATGCATCTTTCTTTGCCTAGTTGGGAAAATTTCAGTCACTTTTTCCTGATTTGATTTCTTGCACCACTTTAATTACTTCCTGACTGTTTTGCCATTTATGCTAGATACAAAACTACAAGTTTCAGACATTACATCAGGTCTGCTTTGGCAGTCTAAAGAGTCTGATCTCCCTTTGCCCGTAGTTGAGCAATCACCATTTCATTGTGGAAGGCCTCCTACTGAGCAGTTCTAGTGAAATATATACAAGGACAGGATGAAAACTTTTTAACATAGTTTTACTTTCATATTTACACTGAATTATTACCAGTGGAGCCGAGCTCTATGCTAATGATGCAAAAAATAGACTTCCCCACAAGTCACTAAGTTGTAACTGATAGAGTTGCACCTCAGTGATTTTTCTACTTACTGGTCATCCTTCCCAGTGTTTCAGTGGGAGTACAGTATCATTGTTAGTGTTATGGATGTTTCACCCTTACTTGTTTTTGTTTTTCCTATGGTTGTTCAACCTTAAAGTTAATGTATATAAGTTAGGAGGAATACCCCCTAAACAATATTGACTTTGTGCTGTGTGGGTGTTTTCTTGGCAGGTTTGTGTAGTCATTCACTTGATGTCAACTGCTTAGTCTGCTGGGTGGTTGTGAATTGAGGAATTCTGAGTCCCACAAAATAAAATCATCAACATGGGAGGCAAGCATTTACTCAGCTTGCCATGTTTATTACTGTAGTAGATTACAGAAGGTTTGCGCCTGTGAAACTTTTTCTCCACTACTAATCAAAGTGTCTGTCACCTTGCAGCAGTAAAATTAAGTATTAGATACTTCAGAGATGCATTTCTGGTTTCCAGTGTACTATCATATGATATAAAGGTTCTGCCAGTTCATAAATTTATTTTTGGTATCCACAGTGTCCTATCAGGTTTCACTTCATGGGGAAGCCAAGTATGGATGTCATAAGATAGTTAAGTTCTCTTTATGATTGTCTATGATTTTGATATACATCACGCAGAAGCAATTTAAATGACTTCTGTGAGTACTTAGGGGAGTCTGACAGAAAATCCAAAATATCTATTTCCTGAAAACTGTAGCTGCTGGATGGGCTTTTAGACACAATAGTTGAGGTATGTCTTTTTGGGTATTCCAGCTTCACTGAAACAGTTTTTTCCCATATAGTTAACTTTTTTTTACAAGCTCCATTATTTTAGTTAAAATAGCTGTCTGTGTTTTGTATCATAAGAAGGGCATTCTCCTTTTTGAGGACATCTGGATCTAAGTTGTTTTGTCTGACATCCACTAGTTCAGAATTTTTTTGATCCTTCATAAATCAGCTGATTGTACACCAACTAGTAGTTTCCTTTGGATTCATACACTCCACATTTTAACAGTTTTGGTATTTAATGTATTGTTTTCCCTGCCTAAGTAAGGATACCCGATATGTAAAAGAAGCCATTTTGCACGTATTTAATGGTCTGCTTTGACTTCAGGTGAAGGCATTAATGCTGACTCGATAATGAGGGATGTTGCATGTTTTCTTTCTTCAGTAGTATATTCTGTATCACTGTTAGATGTTCATAAGGATCAGTGTTGCATTTCATAAATTAATAAGATTTAACAGCATGCGGATCTCGAGTGTTTCAGCAAGACTTCAGGAGTAATCAGGTGTCCCCAGACCAAACACATGGAGCTACTTCTAGTGCTGCACTTGGCTTACAGCAAAATCTCATCTTACTTCATGCTGTGCACGTCTTTAACCTTAAGATTCTAGCATTGCAGCTGATCAGACCTCCGTCCTCCTATCAGATGGGTCAGTACTGGCCACTCATTCCCACCTTTGCTCATTGGCTTCTCCACAGTATAGGTGACTATTTGATCCCAGGTCATCAGAGTCACAGTCAGTGGTAAATTCCTTTGTGCCATTGAGTCAGTGTCACCAGGAGAGGGGTTTAAATGTATAGAAACATTGGCTTAATTGTACAGTGTTTTCTTTACTTATACAATTAAACAGTGTTCTTGCACATCTAAGCAGCTTAACTTTCTTATTGAATTTCACAAATTCAGTAGTGCTGTTTAGTTAAAGGGTACTGATTTTGATCTGACAGTATAGTGCACCAGAACACTGAAAGCATAAGGCTTCTTGCACAACTAGCACTTTAGGCACAGTGCAAGCAGTATGCATGGAGAAGCTGTGGTTCCTGAAGAGTTAATCTTACGAACAAGCACCTCATATGGGGACTTTAGAAGGTCACAGCAACCCAGAAGCTTTTGGAGATTATTTGATAAAACCTCACTAGTGCCAGGCTCCCAACTTCAGATGTACCCAGGAAGTTTAATATATTTTACATGTCATGCGAACAGCACAAGCACTTGTGCAAGTTGCAAACCAGTAGTTTAGTTGGCTATCTCTATATAGCCCAGGCTAGGAACAAGTCCAAATAGTTTTCCAAGTCATAGGAATATTAGGATTTCAGATTTGGCAAAAGATCTGTGCTTCCTACCACCAAAGACATCAGAGATATACATGGCAGGCACCTGTGTTTCACTATTGGTGGATATTGTCATACACACTGATGATATCACTAAGGATATTGTTGATGAATCTGGAAAAGGGAATGGTCATAAAACTTTCTAATACTGTAGCCAATCTGGAAAACCCCCAAATTTTTAAATTCAGTGACTCTTAAATACAAGTCATGGAACAGAGAGACTGAATGTGTAAAAATGGAGACTTACCTATACTAAGTCTGAGATAACTGTCTCTCAGAGTATTCCACTTTTTACAGTGTGTGGTGATTTTGGCATTAGTTTACAGAAGTAATGGGGGTGTGGAAGTAAAGACCACAAAAAGGAATAGAACCACAGAAATAAAGCCAGCAGGATGCGAACAATCCAAGAAGAACACTAAACTTTATTAATGTTAAGCGCTTTCTTCTTCACTACAGAGACTTCCTCAGAACAATATTCTGCAGTAACCCAACCAACTAAATATCCCCCCTAATTAATCGGTTAACATTTAAAATCAAGATTAAAAGCAGTAAGCCCACCATTATAAATAAGAATTAATAAATCATTTGTAACATGTTTTATAAATCCTGAATACATATAAAAAATCTATTGTTCAACCTAAAAGCTCAGTGGTGAGTTAATTACAATTGATTAAAAATGTCATTTGCTAATAGACATGTCACCTGCACTAACCTGAAATTTGATCAAGTTTTAAAACACTAGCAATACTTATGGTCTCATTAATACCTGGGTAACGAGAGGCATTTAGAAACAACTGCGATCTCAATTCCATCAGGTCCAAATGTACATCTAAAATGGACCCTTGTTCATCCTTCACTAACTGCTGCAAAACCAAAAATTTAAAATGATGTGTCTGATTTTCCTTAATATGCCTAAATAGGGCACTAGTGGTCCTACAATGTCTTATATCCCCCAAATGTTCAGCTATTATTAGTTTGAATTTACTACAGGTTTTACTAATATAAACACTAGGACATAGGTTCATAGATTAGTACTAAGCTAACTGCCCTTGCGAGCCATTTTTAGCCTAGACAATTATCCCTTGTGAGACTCAATCGCTGCACCTTGTATTTGTAAGGCAAACACCTTAACCATTAGGCCACCCTCCCAACCCAACATTCTTCACACTTGGCCATATATATAACATTACTACTATTACAATTGTAATGGCCTCTAATGTTAAGTATCTTCCCATTTAAATGGGCAAAAGGAACAGGAATTACATTTAAAATTACAAACGGAAACAAGGTTTTTACAGACCCATTTTGGGTCATGGCTTTATGGGTAGTGATAGATTCAACTCTGAAAAGGTTTTTTACAGCTTAACCTTTATTTTAACATATAACGGGATGGCTAACACTATTATTGATATTATTGATAATTGTAATTATTGGAATAATTGGAATTGAGATGGCAGTTGTTTCTAAACGCCTCTCATTACCTAGGTATTAATGAGACCATAAGTACTGCTAGTGTTTTAAAACTTGATCAAATTTCAGGTTAGTGCAGGTGACATGTCTATTAGCAAATGACATTTTTAATCAATTGTAATTAATTCACCACTGTGCTTTTAGGTTGATCAATATGTTGTTTATATGTATTCAGTATTTATAAAACATGTTATAAATGATTTATTGATTCTTATTTATAATGGTGGGCATATTGCTTTTAATCTTGATTTTAAATGTTAATTGATTAATTAGGGAGGATATTTAGTTGGTTGGGCTACTGTGGAATATTGTTCTGAGGAAGTCTATGTAGTGGAGAAGAAAGCGGTTAACGTTAATAAAGTTTAGTGTTCTTCTTGGATTGTTCGCATCCTGCTGGCTTTATTTCTGTGGAAGTAAAGACCCCACTTGAAGGGTTAGCCCTTTATACAAAATAACTTCAAAAGAGAATGTCAATTTTGACATTCAGTGTTCTCCTGTTGTTTCACTTTTCTTTCTTTTTTTTTTTTTTTGTAGTTATGGGATTTGCAATTACAGGTCTTAGAATTACAGTAGGGACACACGAGACCCTCTTGTAAGTGTGTACATTTGATGCCCACTCCAGAGTGGCTGCCACTTAGCACTGGTTAGGAAGCTTGCATGGTTGTAGATAAACCACCTCCAGATGTTTAGAGGGGTGGATGTTGAATACATTCCTATACAGAGATAAACTCTTTCTTGGGAAAACTTTTAGGTAACTCAAAAAAACAAAACAAAAAAAACATACAGTCTGACAAATAGTTTGTCCATCTTCTCATACCTAGACATTCTAAGAACTAACACACTAAGTGGTGTCCCTTTTAAATAAAGCAGATAATACTGACCACTATAGACCAAAAAAAGCGGTTTGAACAAAAAAGACAAGAAACTTGGATGGAAAAAGGGGCCAGCTCATTCAGCAGTGTCTTAGGTTTGGAAGTAGGTCCTCTTCAATATGTAATGGAGGCTTCTAACTATGATTATCTTTCCTTAGCTCCTCCCACTTCCCACTGTAAACCTCCTGGCTAAGAGACTCTCCTGTTTGGAAGAAATGTTCTTTTTGACCAGTCAGATGGATAGGAAAAGTTGTAGCTACACTACAGAATTTTTGCAGTTTTTCTCCTTCACATGCCAGCCTTCCTCAGAACTGGTCAAGCCTAATTTTCAGTACCTGCTAAACTGAGAGGCTGTAGAAGTTAATTTGTTGTCCAGCACCAGAAAAAGAAAATAACTTCCTTCAGAATGAGACTTGGTGTCCAAAAAATGTAGAGACCAGTCCTAGATCTTTCCAGTCTAGAATTCTGTAGCATTATAGACATTCAGGAGTCACACCCCACAGTCTTAATCCTAAATGATACTTTTGTAGAATTCCAGTATGGCCACACACTGATCAACAGGCTGGTTAGAACTCTTTCTGTGTAAAAAGTGAAACTCAGAAAAAAGTCGGTAAAATCTTATTACACTGTCTGGGTGCCAGCAAAGAAGAAGAAATGTGGAGAAAGTAAGAAAAAAAAATCAGTCAGAAAAGGTGAAGAAAAAAAGCCTCTACCTGGGAAGAATCTGACAGGTGTTCAACCAAAAAGCTGTTCAGTTTTCAGCTTTCATACAAGGGATGTCTTCTGGAAATTTACTGGAAGAAATTAATCAAGTGTACTCAGAGGTGTTTAAAATAGCCGCAGTGGTACAGCGGTAGCGTTGTTGTCTCACAGCAAGAGGTTCTCCTGTTCGATTCCCGGCTGGAGTGCCTTCTGTGTGGAGTCTGCATGTCCTCCCCGCGGTCGAGTGGCCTCCGAAAGACATGCGTGAATGGGCGTGCCTTCGCTGAAGGTTGGGCGTCGGGCTGGCAACTCAGCACCATAAAAATCGACTGCCAATCATTAGTGGACTGGAGTTCCACTGTGGCGACCCCTAACTGGGAAAAGCCGAAAAGACAAAAAAAAACTCAGAGGTGTTTAAAATAAGTGAAACAATGAAGGAATATATAAACTCAAATAAGAAAAGGATGGAAAAGTAAAAGTTTTATCTATCTATTCTGATGAACTGCTAAAAACTGCAAAGAAATGCTAAAAACTGCAAAAATCTCAAAGATAAATAAAAAAAAAACTTGGCTGAGATTGAAGCTTCTTGAGAAGATCTATTTCAAAATTAGTTGATTTAGAAGACTTTGGATGCAGAGAGAACATGAAAGTTTCTGCTGTACCAGAGAAACTGGAAGGAACAGACCGCATTAATTTTATGATTGTAGAGAGAAGAAATTTGATTGGTGTTTCATAGTAGGATTTATTAATTGAGAAGGCACATCATGTGCATGCTGCAGATCTGGCCATGAGAAAACAGCCAAACCTGTGTTAGTAAAGATGCAATTATATCAATGTTAAGAGTTGCTCCTGACACAGTTGTGGCAGTAGGGAAAGGTATGGTGTAAAAAAAGTAATTCATTTTATTAAGATTCCCTGTATGATGAAGAGGGACATGATCGTGAGGTAACAACTTCTTGTCCCCCCCTCAGGGAACTTCATTTGAGCAGAATATTTCTTCTGATTGATCACTGGAAGCATTTTCTTTTTCTGAAACCATATCTAGGATGATTGTCCAATGTATTTGACAGGTTACTGCCCCCAAGAGTGTTGCTCTTACAGATTGTTTTTCAGCCTTTCAGCTGCTTTACATGCACAATACTGGTACAGTTAGGTCTAGGAATTTGCCCTTATCCCACTGTAATGTGATCTCAGAGCTACTGTATATAATTTGCAGGGGGGTGTGGAGGTGCGGGGGGGGGTGCCCCTTGCAAAAAATATTTTGTCTTTTTTATTGATATTTTTCGATTAAATCTAAAAACATCTCTCTTTTTGTATCCACACATTTGACAGTTCGCTTAATGATGAGACAGTCCTTTGAAAATATATTATGATTTATTACATCTGGAATTTCCCAACCCAATCATGTTCCTCCTATTCTTCCTCCTTTGAAGGATGTTTTCATTACAGTCTGTAACATGCTTGATAGCCAGCCAACAACCCCAAAAATGAAAATAAACTGTATATTGTTCCTCGGTGTCACATTTTTTTTTCTAATTCAAGATCAGACACTGCAGTGTTTTTTGGCAAATCCATCTGCAGCTAAACATTTACTTACATTCACTTTAGAAGGACAGGAAAATCTTTGACAGATTTGGAAAAAAGTGTTTTTCCTCTGCCACACTTAATTTTAGGAATTTTAATTGTCAAACTCACAATACAGTTTTTGCTTGTTTTATTTGAGAGTATGAGGAATTGTGCAGCCACTTTTCTTCATTCCGAGGAAAAAATCTTCATTGTATACACTGATTGGTTCTATATCTAAAGTAACCAAGCATTCCTTGAAGTGTGCCTGTGACTCAACTGATACCTCTTCCAGGGCAGCAGCTACTGTAACTGTTATGAGAAGGGTTGCATGGTTGCATTCTCAACATTTACTTGAGGATGTGAAATCTTGAATTCTCCCCTTGATAGGGAGGTTGCTGTGGTCCTAAAATATGTGATGAGATAGAGAAACTGATTTAAAGGGTTACTCGTATATTTCAGCCTTCCTTCACCAAGTCTAATAAACGTTTCATACCTAACTCAGGATCTTCTTGTAAAAAGCAAAATAAGCAAATTCAGCAAATTTCTGACAAGCAGACATTAAAACAAGCAATGTAAGGAGGGTCCAAAATGAAGGGGGAACCTCTCAGAAACCAGGACAGTCCAACAAGTTGGATTGACTATTTTCAAATGGAAGTTCCTTCTTTCCACTTTTGCAAGCCTTTAAATCTCCACAAAACTCTGACTCTCCATTACTATCTCTCTCTTTATTTACTGCTAGTTTCAGACAAATGAGTTCTGAGGGTGATCCATCTGAGGTACAGATGGCAATGGGAGCCTCCCCCTCTTTTTCAGAGGATTCCTTCTCATCCTCCAGATTATACTCTCCGTTTCTCTCTTGTCATTCAACATCTGCTGACTCAGGAAGCCATAGAGCCTTTTCCCCTTCCTCTGACAGGGAAAGAATTTCACTCATAAAAATGTTTCTTTACCAAAGAAAGAAACATCATGGAGACCAGTCATAGATTTTTCCATTCTCGTTCAGTTTGTTAAAGTCTCAATGGTCAAAACTATCCCTTCTCAACATGTTAGCATGAATTCCCTCTTTCAGTTTCTTGTTAACACTAGATTTAAAATGTCAAAGATTTGTTCAGGTTGTCTCGGTCTGGATTACACTATCAGTTCTCTGCATTACCCTTTGAGTTGTCCACTGCTCCAAGGGTATTCTTGAAGTGTTCTGCTTCAATGATAGCCTATTGCAGACTCCAAGATGTTCACATATTTTGTACTTAAATGACTTGCTTATCTTTGCAGAGTCGTTTTCAAAGTGTCAGGAATCTCTTTTTTGGTGAGACATCTTGAGATCTTCATGGACTGGGTTTCCAGGAGAACATCCAAATGTCTTATTTGACTCCTTCCCACCGGCTTCTTTTCGTGGTTCATCTCCTGGATATCTAAGTTCAAAGAATCTTTCTTCCAGGGGCATCCGAATGGAGAGATGATAAAATCAGCAAGCAAAGGAGAGTAGTATCGCAGGAACTGAATTCATACTCAAGCCTTGGTGAGCACCTTCACAGGGTGGACCCTGTTTTTACAAACCAGGATGATACTGATATATAGACTGTATTTTATATATCATGGACAGAAGTAAGTTAAAAAATAAAAAAGACAGCTGGGTGCACAAGTCCCAGGATAAAAAAGTGCACAATCCTGGTAGGCACACTATTTCCAGGAGAGGAAAAAATGACATTGTAAAATCTTCAAGATATGGAAACATTCCTACAATGGAATTAGGCCAGGCACAGGAGAATGATGGCCCCCCTGTTGTAGAAGGAAGTAGTCCTCAAAACAATCAAAGACTAACATGCCAAAAAAGAGCCGTAAAGATAACAGAGTGAATGAACTATTAAGGATAAGAAAGAATTATGTATTGTTACCGTTATGCAAAAAGCCCGGAATTTCCAGATGGAGGACATTCAAAAAGATTAAGAGAGAAATAAAAGGAAAGAAAAGTACTTACACAAGAAAAACCATCAAAAGCTTCAAATGCAAATCTGTGTTCATTAATACAGCATATAATGAAAAACATTATATAGACCAAGAAACCTTAGGCTGTTTGGAAAAAGAAGCAGCTGAGGAAGTGCGAAAAAATAAAGAACAAAACCTGGAGATTTTTGAAAGGTATAAAAAAGGAACATGGACATGCGAAAGAAAGAGAGGTTTGATATGGTGTAATATTTATACAAAAGAGAAAGCCAAACTAATCAATCAAAAAATATCCAAAGATAATTGAGGAGAAATACAGGCAAAGGCACCCAGATATGGAACATTTCACAATACAAAAGATAAAATCACAAAAAGGGACCGTAGAACAGAAGTTTAGTAAAGCAGAAGTTAAAGAAATAAAAGCGGGAGTTATGGAATACCTGCCAAGTGAAGAGTTCAGTGTTGAAAGTCCAACTTAGGTAACATCACAGCAATGAGTCCCCAAAGTAAGGAGAAACAGGTGGCAGCGGAAGACATCTGAAGAAGAAATATGGACATGGGAAAGAAAAAATATTTAATATGGTGCAATATTTATGCAGCACCAAAGATATTTGAAAAGAAATACAGTCTAAGACATCTGGGTATGGAAATTTTTACAATACAAAAAAAAATGAAAAAAGAAAGTTGGAAATTAGAAGAGAGGATTAGTAATGGAGAAGTTAAAGATATAGAACTAGAACTTGTGGATTATCTGCAAAGTGAAGGATTTAATGTTGAAAATCCAACTCTGGTAACGATGCAGCATGATGGAACAATAAGTCCCCAAATTAGGGAGAAACAGGTGGAATGGGAAGTATCTGATCTGTTGCCACATGAGGATACTCTGGAGCCTTCAGTAGGAAATCAGTGCAAAAGTTCAGTTGGAGTTTCAAGGCAGGGTAAGGAGCAGGAAACAGTGGCAACTCTGATGCAGTCAGTGTTATGGAGTGATAGGCCAATGAGTTCCCATATGAAAGAGCAACAGATGACACGGGATGCAGATAAAGGGAATATGTCACAGGAAGATGTTCTGGAACTTTTTGTAGAATGCCCACAGGAAATGAACAAAGAATGTGGCTTCAGTTTAGAAGAAAATGATCTAAAGGAATAGTTGCTTGATTTAATTGCGATGTATAGACATATTTAGATTAGTGAAAGAAACAGATTACAGAAAGTCAGTAAGACCCAAAATGTTAGAAGAATATAAAACAAATGAATACAATGCAATTCACAATCACTCAACGGTCTTTAAGAATTAACCAAGTAGAGAACTGCTACACACTGTCGTCCCAAAAAAGTTAGCAGCAACCAAAAACCATATAGCGTCAACCAGCGTCTTTATTAAATGTTGTTTTTTAATAAAGACGCTGGTTGACGCTATATGGTTTTTGGTTGCTGCTAACTTTTTTGGGACGACAGTGTGTAGCAGTTCTCTACTTGGTTAATTCTTATAAAACAAATGAACACAGTAATCAAAACTGTTAACAGAAATCCATGATCACTCCAGTGGCTCTACTTGATAGAGGCACTGGGAACTAACAACGGGCAGCATAATGCCAGGGCACTTCTATAGGCTAGGCTTGTAAAGGCTCCAGGGCCTTTAGCCTAGTACATACCTATGAACCTGTGAACCTGTTTTATATAACAGAAGTAAATAAGATATATTACTGTGTAGCTAAATTAATAGCAGATAAAGTCATACCACAAAAACGCAGGACAATAAGGAAAAGGAAGGGAAAAAATCAAGTGCTATCATGAAAGTAGCGAATAGAGAAAACTATGAAGCAATTAAGACAAGCAGTGTGTCACAGAAGAGATCAGCAAAAATATTTAGAAAGATAGACATGGTAAAAGCAATGCACAATATCAGAACAGACCAGGATCTATCATACACTGTTGCAAATAATAAACTAAAGATATCAGCACAGGCAGAAAAACTTAGAAGATATGCAGATAAATATAAAGGAAAATTTCAGAGTAAACAATTCATTGATGACCCAAAAAGTTTTATAGAGACTTGGGAAACAAGGCAAAATGAGTAGAAACACTGCCAAAAAAAAAAAAAGAAATAGATACATTTTGGAAAAATATCTATGAAGTCCCTGCGGTACAAGAAGCTGAATGGATAGAAGAAGTAAATGAAACAGTAAGAAGTTCAAATGTACAAGATATGAAATGGGCTGAAATAATGGCCAGAGCAGTTGAAACAAATTTAAGAAAAGCTCCTAACTGGAAAACCCCAGGGCCAGATGCAGTACCTAACTTCTGTTTGAAAGTATTAACATATTTCAATGAAGATTTAGCCCTGACTAAGAACTATATATGTGCATTCCAAATAGGCACCAACCTGGGTAACAACAGGAAAAACAATATTTTTCCTTAAGAGTGAACCTGCAAGCTATTCTAAAACTATAGATCAGTAACTTGCCTTCTGGTTATGTATAAAATATGCTGGAATTGATGCTGACAATAGTCATTTAGAAGAAAATTCAATCATGGCAATAGCACAAAGGGGTAATAAAAGAAAGTCATATAAAGCAAAGGATCATTTCTTGTTAAATAAAGTCACAATGGATAATTGTAAAAATGGGAAAAAATATAAGAATGGCATAGATAGATTGCAAAAACGCATTTGACAGCATCCCACATTCATGGATAAATGAGTGCTTACTGATGTATAAGATATACCCTACATTGATCAATTACATTAGAGTGACACTGAAACAGTAGCAAATCACTTTGCAGCTAATTTGCCATTTATCATGGGTTAGCTGCAAAGTGGGTTGCCACTGCTTCCCAGGGATAAAAATTCAAAGGGTAATATTCCAGGGTGACACCACTGCTCTTTTATCTTGCCCATAACCCATTAGTTCTGTACTTAGCAGATTAGGTCATGGTTACAACTTGGCTTCCAGAAAACAACATTGTAAAGACATGTTCTGTTAGTAGTATTCTGAAACTTAGGAGCCTTAGACGCTGATGAGTTGTTTATTATGTTTATAATGTGTTTATTATGTTTTTATTCTACCTTTGGAAAACTTAATTGGTGGGAAATAAGAACAAAACCCAGTTGAATTATATAGTAATTATTTTTTCGTTAAGTAGTGACTATTTATGATAATTTTTGGTTAGTGTGATTTTTTATTTACTTGACTTTATTTAGTGTAAAGTCTAGGTATTTTTTAATATGTTGTATCACAGCACAACATATATAATGGCTTTTTATTAGCGCATTAGCATTTTAGTGTTATGAGTATTTTTATAACACATTGTTGTTGAATGACCTCAACACTCTGTAGAAATATGAGGTAAATAGTCAACATGAATGTTTTTAGCAATATATGTTTGTTTCATAGTTATATGTCTGTACATTCGTATTTTTATGTTATTTAGTGGGATTCTTTTAAGAGGAACATTGTAGATTAAGGTACACACTATGTGAGCGATGATTGGTTTTGCCGTAATTGTTTTAATCATAGTAATTATTTAAATGCGTTAGGAGTTTTGAATTTTCAACTTGATGTTCTGAAGAAGTTTTCTCAAGGAAGCAAACGAAAAGTGCTTTAACTCATGAACCCGTCAGTTGTTTTCGTGCTTTTGGCTGCCCCATTGCCTTCTTTCCTGGTTTGTTGTCTATAGCTTGTCGGTTTATACAGTGGTGCACATTTGGCATCCATAAACACCAGAGGTTTGTCGAAATAGTTCACCTTCAGAATAAATAAAATTATTGTGTGGTACCACTTCTGTAAACGCTAATAAAATGACTTTGCAGTTTGACAAGTTTTTCATCCCGAATCAATGTTTCATTAAAAAATTGTAATCCGGTTTGATGAGGTATGATAGAGAACAAGTTAACAATATCAGTCACTATTAAACATGTATATCTGATGTTGTCCTTTTCATTCTTCCTCACCAGTGAGTCTGGATACAATCCTCAGATCTGACTAGGCCGCATTATAGAAGATTTTGGATCTCATGCTCTTCCCTTTACCCATAATTCCGCAGTCCATCCTAACTCCTCAGATCTCGATTTCTGCCATACTAGCAAGATGGAAGATCAAACCTCTCATTCATAGATTTATCCTAGTGATAAGTGTTTTCACCTGTTGGTGATTTTTTTTCTATATTTCTATTTAAAAATAATTTCTTGGTCCTCCCTTATCCAGGGATTTAGATTTATGCGTGCTCGTGTATTTTTCTCCGCAGGGAGACCTAGTTATAGTGTGGTAGAGTTTAAAACTTTGTAAGAGTTAGAAGTTTTAGAGTACAGAAATGTAAGAATTTGAAACCTTTTACTGTTTATCTGTGAAAACTTATTTAAACTTATTTAATTTAGCTTTCGCTGGTGCCAGGGACTTAGTATTTCTTCTTTATAGCTTTCACTTCGAGCGTGTGTGTTTTTTCTCTTTGGGGTCTCTTTCCAGCTCTTAGAATTTAAAAGTTCACAAGTTTGCAAGTTTACAAGTTTGAGTTTAAATTTTTATCTTGATAAAGTTATTTAACAGTGTGAACTTTAGTGTCAGTAATACCTTTGTGCTATTATAGTTTCATATTTAGGAACTTTTCTGTAGCACCTTAGTCAGGACTGAGTTTACATTTCTTTTTTGATTAGTTAGTGGACACAAATCATGTTGGACAAACCGGAGAAGTAAACTGGATTCAAAAAGTGCACTTCTTGTGGGAATAAGATTTCCAACTCTGATGCCCACAAGAAGTGCATATACTGCTTAGGAGCTGCCCATTTTGGCACTCCTTGTCCTATATGCAGTACCTTTAATTTGAGACTTATCTCAGAGTGTCGTAATAAATTAATATTAAAAGGACTGTTACCTGCTGGGGCTCAACCCCCCCCCCCCACTAAACAGGCAGTATTGGAGCTGAGAAAGAGACACCACAAGTCTTCTTCTTCCTCCTCTGAGCCGTCAGCAAAATCTAAGAAAGTCTTGGATCCAACGTACTACTATTGGGCCTGCCTCAGATCCCATGCCCTCCTTGGATCCGATGGTTTCGGCCCCAACAAACAGCTCTCCCATTCTCTTTCTCAGATCCTAGGTCCTCAGATCCTACAACTAGAGGCTGTTCTCCAGATATAGTACTGCAAGCAGTGTTCGTCTAGGTCTTCCAGGAGCTACTCAGAATTGGATATGGACAGAATGATGTGAAGATTCCTTAAAGCTCAAATTCAGATGGAGGTCATTCCAGCTTCGTCCCCTACTGTGAGCACTCTTACTAGAAAATGTTTGTCTCGTTCTCTGCTCTGACCCTCAGCTTTGGAGCCCAAGGATCCTAGATTCCTGAGAGGTAAGTTGTTGGATCCGAGGAAGCATTTTTCCGTAGCCCCGATTGTTACCCTAACCAGTTCTGTTCCATTGTCTTCTGATCAGAGCGGATCTTGGATCTGAGTGGCTTGCACCGGGTCTGAGGGGTAGAGTTTGGTTCCTATTTTGTCAGATCCGTCCCTGTCTCTGGGTACCTGGGCCCTAGGCAGCTCGAGCCCGATTCTCTCCAGTTGGCTTAGATCAGGGCCTGACCTCGACTTGCCTTCCTCAGCTGCTTCAGCTTCGAGGGAGTAGGGAAAGGTTTCTCTGGGTCCATCAGCCTTCCTGGTCACAGAAAGGGCTTTCTGTACTTCTAGAGAACCGCCCTCTCACATCTCAGTTCCTACCCCTCATCCTTCATCAGCTTTGAGCTTCTGAGCCCATCATCTCTGCTCCTTAGGGTCAGCCAGCTCAGGAAAGTCTCCACATACATTCCCCACAGGGATTCCCCACCTCTTCCAACACCTCCCCAGAACACCCCACAGAGGAGGTTCCTCGGAAGAGGACGTGCAAGAGGAAGCACATAGACTCCCCCATGGACTCTCTCACGGAGGACACAGACTTTGATGAAGGCAAAGGATCTCCTTGATCAGCATCTGACTATGTTTCCTTTGGGGACATCATGGAAATTAAGTTTCCTCCTCCCATCCTTAGCTTTGGGCATCTACCCAAATGTGATGACTGCAACAGTGAAACACAAGGAACATAGTACAGTTGTGTACACTTACCATAAATGTAGATGTTCGAGTCTATTCACTGTTGCAGTCCTGGTTACCCTCCCTCCAGCCCCCTGATTTCTTGTGGTTATACCTCTATTCTTGCTTACTATGCTTAAAGCTTTTTAGTGTATTTGCTTTTTTGTTAGAGGTGTAACCTTGTCCTTGTATATATGTATGTGTATATATATATATATATATATATATATAAATTGCTTCCCATTATGGGGGCACCTGACATCTGGGGCAAGAAAAAACTGATGTAATGGCATCAGCTGCATGCTCTATACCCCTCACTACCTGACGTCATGGAAGATGAGACAGCAGCCGATGCAGGACCAAGACTTTGATAATCAGGCCGACTGAGGGCTACTGCAAGCAGATAACCCAAATGTGATGACTGCAACAGTGAATACACTCGAAAGCAGATATCCCACTTTATGTCATTAAAGTTTAGAAGGGCACTAAAAGGGGAAAAAAGTAACTGTAAATAAACACTTTTTGTCCTTAATACTATTTGTATAAAACGGTTTATGATATAAACTGCACGATCCTCTATTTTCATCCTTTTCAAATGTATAGGTTGTCAGATCTAAATGTATCCAGCCTTGGCACTGACCTCAAAGCTTCAATGGATCCAGAGCTCTGACTCTTCCCCTACCAATAATTCCCTAGGTCCTGCCTTAGATGTTCAGATCTCAATCACTGTTTAAATGATACAGATGTGCAAAAGAGCTTTTCAGAAGCAGTTAGTTGTATCTTTATTTTTTTCCTGTTATTTCTCTCCTACCATGAAAGTTTTCTCCAACTCTTGTTACTTTTTTGTCATTGCAGATTTTAGAATTAGGCAATTTAATGTAGTTAGTGTAGCTTAGCCAATTTACTTAGCTAAGGCCTTAGGGCCCTTTTTCTTGTTTGTTGATCTTGTTGTTCAAAAAAAAATTTAGATATATTTAGTAGATATAGTTAGCGTAATAGATATAGTTATTCCTGGTGCTTAGTGTTTAATTGTCTTGATATAGGGTTTTTCATTATTTTGGAATCTGCTGCTTTCAAGAAATGCTCTGAATGTGGGCACAAACTTGCCCCCTAAGACCCACACTTAATGTTTTTTATTGTTTAGGTGCCACACACCTCAATATAGACTGCCAGTCCTGTGCAGCATTCATTGTGAGGCTCCTTCAGATCAGTAGGAACAGACTTATCTTTAAGGGTCTCCTTCCAGCTCAGACAGGAGCTACCTCTTCGTCTTCTTCAGCTTTCCCTTCAAAAAAAGTCAGATCTAAGTCAAAGGGACAAGAAAAAGAAAAAGACAATAAGGACAATAGAGAGAGAGAGAAGGAAAAGAGCAAATCTCCATCTAAAACCATTAAAAAATGATCCACCCAACCAGCGACCTTGCTCAGTCCCAACTCTGAGATACTTGGAATATCAGCTCCAGTATTGCTGAGAACTCGTCTCCTTCTCCATTCACCAGTTACTCACTGGGACTGGTGAGTTCCAGACTGCATTCCCCAATCCTATAGGAACAGAGATGCTCTTTACAGCCTTCAGTGGCATCATCCACTAAGTCATCAAGAAGCCTCACTGAACTCATTGTCGATAGGATGATGAAGTTTTTGAGGATGCAGATTAATTTTGGAGTTATGCCAGTACTGTCCCCTGTAAAGGTACTGAATACTGGGCATCTTAGCTCTCCCTTACTGGAATCCATACCAACTCACCCATTGGGTCCAGTGATATTGGATCTGACTGGAGCCAGAGCATCTTTGTCAGTGCTGGAGCTGTTTACGACTCTGATGCCGACTGCTTGCCTCTCTTTCTTGTTTCTGATTCCTTCTGATTGAAATGAGACTCAGAGCTGAAGCATCTTTGCCAAGTTTCAAGGGGGTGAATCGACACTGAGATTCTCAGAGTCATCTCTCCCGCTCAGAGTTTTGGCCCTGGACAACTCAGATCCAGTATCAGCCTCTGGACTGGGGGTCAGCATCAGCAAGGTTCCATCTCTTCTTTAGATCTAATGGAGTCCTTGGTTCTGGTGGCAGCTTCTGCCTTCGAGACCTTTGAAAAGGTTTTGGCAAATACCAAAGACAAGGTGTCTTCAGCCAGTTCAGCTCCACCCAGACCCCAGCTGCAGTTTGTTTTCTCTCCTATTCATCCTGTCAGACAGGTACAGCCAGTACCAAGGGCTTCCGAGGAAGTCTGCTTTGTCAGTTCCCTGTCCACTTCTGAACCTTCTACTATTCCCCCAGAAGGTGCCCCCAGAAAACAGAAGTGTGAATGAAAGCACTTAGACTCTTCCATAGACTCTTTCACCAAAGATACTGACTTAGAGAAAGGGGAGGGTTCCCCTCGCTGCCTCTGTGAAGATGCCACATTTGAGATATACTTGAATTAATGAAGTAGATAGATGGTTGGTCATCCCAAGAGCCTACTCTAGATAAGTCAGTATTCTTGGAAGCTTTTGGTTCTGGACCAACATTGCCCTTGGTGGTACCTCCCGTTGTGATCCACTTATCGACCTTATGGCTGAATGGGCATGGAAGGATCCTGATGAGGTGGAGTCCATCCTTAAAAAAGCCAGTCATATCTTAGCTGCACCTAAGGACATGAAGTATTGGAGTAAAGGCCCACCAGTAGATGCTATGATGGTGGCAGCACCACCATCCTGCTAGTAGAGAATCTAGGGTAATGGACAGATTTGGGAAGCGGATCTATGCATCAGCAACTTTTGCCCTTAAATCACAGAACTGTCTGCCTCCTTTAACAAGATTCCAGAAAGATTTGACCAAGGAGATCACCAAGTCCCTCTCAGGGTGTTGCCTGCGAATATTAAGAAAACAGTAGACTCCCAGCTTTCCACACTGCAGTCCTCCACCATGCATTTACTCTCTAATACAATTGACAATACGGCCAGAACAGCAGGCACCAGCATTACCGTGTACTGCCACACCTAGGAGCATCTTTGTGATTTTGTGGAAGGTTTTAAGTCATCCTTTGTTAATGCCCCTTATGATGGTTCCACTAGAAAAAATTTAACGTAAATGGAAGAGATTTATGATTTGGGCCTACTCCAAAGGCCTGAACCCATTTTCAGCACCAGTTTCATCCATGTTAGAGTTTCTCTCTGATCTTTTTGATAAAGGTTAAAGCTTTGCCACCATCAAGATTCATTTTGCGGCAATTTCAAATTTTCATATTGGCTGTAAAGACATTCCAGTAAGGCCCCTTAAAATTTCAAAAGCTTTTCTGAAAGGTGCTTTTCTACTTGGACCTCCCATTAGGAACCAGGCATCAACTTTATGCTACGGGCCTTAACTTTGGCTCCACTTGAACCAGCTACCACTGTCAGTGTACAATTTCTTACTTGGAAAACAATTTTCTTAGTGGCAGTCATGTCCGTCATATGAATATCAGAGCTACAGCCCCTCTCTTCTAAGCTTCCATACCCAGTGTTCCACAAATATAGAGTTTCTATTAGAACTAATGCATCCTTTATTCGTAAGGTGACATCGAAACTTAATTTAAATCAGTCAGTACATTTACCTATGTTTTTCCTAAGGTATTCAAATGAAGAATACTTACTGCATATGTTAGATGTTCATTTGCAGCTCAGATTCTATATCTGCAAAACAGAAGAATTTAGAAAAATGATTAGTTATTAATTTCTTTTTCTATACCAAAATTTGGGAAAGGCAATTGCGAAAGTTACTCTAGCCATATGGCTGGAGTAACTTTCATAACTGCCTTTCTCAACTTTACTGCCTATCTAAAATTTTTTACTTGGAAAACAATTTTCTTAGTAACAGTGATGTCAGCCGGAATAATATCAAAGCTGCAGGCCCTCTCTTCTAAGCCTTCATACCCTGTGTTCCACAAAGATAGAGTTTCCTTTAGAAGTAATGCATCCCTTATTCCTAAGGTGCCATCCAAACTTAATTTAAATCTATCAGTACATTTGCCTGTGTTTTTTTCCCCAAGATATTCAAACAAAGCATAATACTTGCTGCATATGTTAGATGTTCATTGGCAACTCGGATTCTATATCCATAGAACAAAGGAATTTAGAAAGATGATCAATTGTTCATTTATTTTTCTAAACCAAAATTAGTAAGGCAGTTACAAAAGTTATTCCAGCCATATGGCTGTCAGATTACATTTCTTTCATATACAGTAAGAATAATTTATCATTACTGGGTAAACCTAAAGCCCTTTCAGCCAAAGCAGTTTCTACATTGACAGCATTTAGCAGAGGTTTATCAGTTGATGATATTTGTACCGCGGCCACTTGGGCCACAGAACATACGTTTGTGTCTCACTACAAGCTGGATGCTCATTTAAGACCATGTTCCTCATTTGGCTACATCATTCTTAGGGATGTCCATCCTTGATATCACCCAGTTTGACACCTTGGGATTCTGTCCCATACATTTGAAACAGACAAAAATTGACAATATTGGAAACGAAGGTTATGTACTTAACCATAGTGTTAGAGCCATATTGTCTGATTTCTGTCCAGTTGAAACACCCTCCCTCTTGCCCCCTTCCAAATTCTCACTTATGGCTTTGACATGATTGAGTGAATTTTATTTCCTGTCAGTGCACAGTGATAAACTGTACCCAGGTCCTCAAAAATTTTTGACCTATCCTATTTTAGGAGTCGGTTTGTTAATTAGGTCCTACATGCAATATGTCCATATTTTTTCACAAATTTGGGTGGTGACAGACTCAGTCTGAGCATATAAGGCAGGGCTTGGGGAATTGGGGAGGAATCAAAACACTGGATCTGATGAAGCTTTGAAGTTGGCACCAAGGTTGGATCTGACAGCCCATACATTTGAACTGGATGAAAATCAGAGAACATGGATCTAACTTTATGGTAAGTATATAACTTTAATTTATATAGTAAAGCAGAATTGTGTAGTATTTAGTCAGGCATATCTTAAACATGAGGGTGAGGGTGAATGTTTTCATCAGTTGTAATATGTGATAAAGTTATTAAAGTATGCAAGTCCTTTTTTGTGTTTTAAGAAATATAGGGATTCCAATGTAAAAAGAAAAGAAAGGCTTGACATAAGAAGTTTAAGTTAATATGCTGTAATCTTGGGCTGTTGGGGTGAAGGATGGGTTGTAAAAGTGCACTGATTATATTATATGTAGACATGAGATGTTTTCTCTTTTTTTGTATAAGTAAATGTCTGATGCCCTTGGCTTAATCTAAAAAGAAATAATCTGATGTTGTCAATCTCAATTTTATCCTTTACCATTGGGATACGATTCCAATTCTCAGAACCGGCTCAGCCTTTACATAGCTCGCACCAGCTAAAAACTCTCAAGGTAAGATTCTACCCACAGTACCCCTCTCCATATTACCTCAGATCTCATTTGCCACTCTTGTCGCAAGACGCGACGGTCGTTTTCTCTCGCAGCTAAGTGAAATTTTCTTTTTTTTCCCCATGATTTAACCTAATCTTATATATATATATATATATATATATATATATATATATATATATATATAGTTCTACCTGACTTTGTCAACATACCACATAATCGACAATCACTTAACCGACACGAGAATACTGACAATCCACATCACCGACAGCTTAAATAACCGACTATGAAAACGCCGACATTCAAGTGCTAATAGCGTCTCTCGCTCCTACCATGTTCCAGGTAATGTAAATAGTTGTCTGTCATCAGCATGAATCATACAGTAGACTCACAGGAAAATAACGCTATGCTGATGACAGACAACTATTTACATTACCTGGAACATGGTAGGAGCGAGAGGCGCTATTAGCACTTGAATGTCGGCGTTTTCATAGTCGGTTATTTAAGCTGTCGGTGATATGGATTGTCAGTGTTCTCGTGTCAGTTAAGTGATTGTCGATTATGTGGTATGTCGACAAAGTCAGGTAGAACCATATATATATATATATATATATATATATATATATATATATATATATATATATATACACACACACACACACACACACACACAGGCTCCTCCATGGCTTTAGGGTCCTTGACAGTGGCTATTAACCTTGGTTCCACTAGCAAGATTTATCATGCAGCTTGTACAATGGCTTCTAGCATCCCAATAGTCCATCCTAACACATCCAGTGACATACCCAATTTTTATTACCAGTCGTTGCAAGAAGAACTTATCCTGGCAGATGGATGGAATCCAATGAAATTCTTTTAGGCCACCCCTTTGTCCCTCCTCATCCCCAGGCCATAGTGATTACGGATGCCTCCCAGATGAGGTGGGGGAGCATTATCTGGGAAGAACAGTCCAAGGCACTTGGTCCCCGATGGAGGCCAACCTGCATATCAATGTTCTGGAAGTGAGGACAGTGCTCTTAGCATTGCAAACCTTTCAATCTGTCCTCCCTCTAGGAGTGATTGCTATTCAATCAGACATGTCAGTGGTCTGGTACATCAACAAACAGGGCAGAACCAAATCTTACCCCTTCTGTCGATAAGCTGTCAGTGTGTGGCAATGGGTGATATCCTTCAACTGCTTTCTAATAGCAACGCATATTGCAGGGAGCTCAATGGGATAGTGGACAAACTGAGCAGATGCATTCTCCTGCCTCACGAGTGGTCTCTCAATCCCAGAGTAGTGAAGAAGGTTTTCCACCGCTGGGGCCAGCCTTGCTGCGACCTATTTGCATCACCCCAAAACAAGTGCAGCAGCTACTTTGCCCTAATTCTCCCTCAGGGGGAATCCCCGAGAGATGCTCTCCTTCACGATTGGCCCTCGGGTCAACTCTATGCCTCGTCCCTTCCCTCTGATTGTTCTCTTCTTAAAGAAAGCCAGCAGGTTGAGAAGCAAAATGATCCTCATTGTACCCTTCTGACCTTGACAAGTCTGGTTCTCCTTTCTGTGGCCTCATCTAATTCACCATCCATGAATTCTGGACCCAGCTGTGGATCTTCTATCTTGTCTTCAGGAATTGGTGCACCCCAATCTTCAGAATCTCAAGCTTACAGCTTGGCTTCTCCAATTCCGTTAGTCACCAGGCAAAAGAATTTATCTTCCCCATTCCAAAAAATTCTCCTGGCTTCCCATAGATGTTCCACCAGGAAACTGTACTTAACCAAATGGAAAAGATATTTGTTTTTGGGCATGCGATAATGGTCTTAACCCTTTTTTCTGCACCAGTTGAAAATGTTTTGGGGGTTTTAACTATGCTTTTTGATCAAGGAGCTTCTGCTTCCACTATCAATGTCCAACTAGCTGCTATTTCTAATTTCCACAGTGGCTTTGAAGGACCATTTGCTGATTTCCCATAGATTATGTAAAGTGTTCATGAAAGGGGCTTTGGGGTTAAAACCTTTGTTTAAAGACCCTCTAGCTCCTTGGGATTTGACCTTGGTATTGCAGTCCTTGGTGCTTCCTCCCTTTGAACTGGCGGCTACATGTCATTTAAAATTTCTTTCATGGAAGACTATTTTTCTGATAGCCATTATCTCTGCCAGAAGAATTTCTGAGCTACAAGCATTATCTTCAAAACCCCCTTATTTGCTTTTCCATAAGGATTGGGTTTCACTAAGAACCAACTCATCCTTTCTCCCTAAGGTGGTCTCAGAAACTAATATTAATCGAACCATTGACCAACCCATTCTCTTTCCAAATTTTTCCAGCAAAGGTGAATATTGCTTATATTTGCTGGATGTTCACAGACAGTTATGTTTCTACCTAAGCAGAACTGGGCAGTTTAGAAAATCAGACCAGTTATTTGCATCTTTCTCCAGTCCATCTCTGGGAAAATCTGTTTCAAAAGTTACCTTTTCAAAATGGCTAAGAGACTGTTTTACTTTCATTTACAATAAAAAGAATCTCAAGTTACCAGCGCCAGTGAGAGTGCACTCCACTAGAGCAATAGCCACTTCTGCTGTTTTCCACTCCAAGGCTTCCATGGATGAAATATGTCCAGCAACAAGCTGGGCTGCTCTACATACATTTATCACTCATTACAAATTGGATATGGTCTCCAGGGGAAGAGCATTCTTTGGTTCTGTGCTTCTCAGGAATTTCCTTCCATAAGGCTACCAAGGATCGAAAGTAGCTGTAGACTCTGTCCCAGTGGTAAAGGATAAATTAAGATTGACAACATCAAGTAAAGAAGTTATGTACTCACCATAACGTTCCATCTGTGTTGTCAATCTTCATTTATCCTTTGCACCTCACTCTCCTTTCCCCTCCTGTGGACTTTCTGCAGGATCTGATGCTTGTCCTGTTAACTTTATCAGGTTTCACTTTGGACATGGCCTCTTCAATTCTGTTTCCAGATTAATTTTTCTTTCTGTGCAGCTGCAAACTCGATCCAAGGTAATGTGGAGGGGGGTATTGTGGGTAGAGTCTTAGCTTGAGAGATTTTGGCTGGCACAAGCTATGTAATGGCCAAGCCGGTTCCTAGGATTGGAACCGTATCCCAGTGGCAAGGGATAAATGAAGATTGCCAACACAGATGGAATGTTATGGTGATTACATAACTTCTTTATTTCTATAAGCAAGTAGACTTGAAAAATAAGACAGAATGTTGAATGTCATGAGAAGTATTAAGTTTCTTGCATATGCCAAGATATAAATTTTTTTTTTTTTTTTTTAGCAGATGTTCAGTAAAATTTAAGAAGTCTGCAGCTGAAGGCAGTTGTACATTCAAAAAAGGTGTCATGTATAATAGGTTGGAACAATAACTTTTTATCATAATGGCTTAATGGCTAAGGTGTTTGCCTTACAAACACAAGGTGCAGGGTTTGAGTCTCACAAGGGATACTTGGCTAGGCTTAAAATGGCTCACAAGGGCAGTTAGCTTAGTACTGAACTATGAACTATGTTATCCATTTTATTTTGGAACATAAATGGCCTTACAGGTATAGACAGAAAGTTAAGAGTATTAAATTATAATAAAAGATGCAGAGTGCAAATAGCAGTGCTGCAGGAGACAAACTTGGAAAGAATTGAACATGTGAATTTGATAAAGAAAGGATTTCAAGATGGATTTTCAGCAGAATATTAGGGACAAAGGAAAAGAGTAATAATTTTACAAATTTCTAGAGGAGTTCCAATACTGATAGAAGAGGGGAAAAGATAATAAGGGTAGATTTGTGGTACTACAGGGCTGCTGGCAAGGGAGGAGGATTATGCTGGCATGTATTTATAGTCCACCAAAAACTGCTATTGTAGAGCTTAAGAAAATTTTAGGAACAATAATCAGCTTTTAGCAGGACATATTGCTTACAGGTGGGGACTGGAATTTGATTTGCAGTAGTGAGGATGTATCTGGGGGACCTAGAAGAGAAAATATTACAAAATAGGATACATTTGTAAAGAAATTTATGAAAATATTCAGTAGAGAGGGCTTGATTTCAGTAGTAGGAACTCAGAGAATTTACATGTTAATTCCCCAAGGTAGAATTACTGGGTTAGACTAGATAGAAAGTATATTTTACAGAAACGTGCATTTAATTGAAAGCTTCAACATAATTCCAATAACTGTTTCAGATCATGTACCAGTAAAAACTTTGATAATAATGCAGGGTAGTGAAGTAATAATGAGACACTGCAGCTTCCCCACTACCTGTTAAAAAGAGCTAAATTTAAGGAATGGATAGTGCAGTGATGGGGAACCTATGACACGCCACGACATTTTGGGTGACACACTAGCGTTTACTAACACTCAAGTTACCAAAGAAACTGAATGAACAAAAATACAAGAAATATGTGACCTTGCACTTATTTATTAAAACTCAGCAACAAAAAAGTACTTGAAAAATGTTAATCAAATCAAATGCAATGTGTTCCATATTTTTTCATTTCAATTCAAAATTACTGTTAAAAGTAGGGTAATTTTTTTGTGCACTATTTTAAGCCCATATTGATGCACATATTGTTTTCTCTGTTGTAAGTCACTGATTTTTCTTTTACTTTTTAATACATAGCAACACACGACTGGTCTGTATTTTTTTTAAATAAATTAATATGTAAAGAATGTTCTGTTTTGTCGGGGGGGGGGTGACACGCCAGCAGAGTCAAGATAGGAATTTTCCAAATTTTTGACATCCTGAGCCCAAAAGGTTTGCCATCACTGAGATAGTGGAAATTATTTGAGGGTTATTAGGGGAGAAAGAAATTTCTTCTGAAGATATGACTGGCGAGTGTGAAAATGTGAAAATTGAGTTTAAAAATAGGGTAGAAATAATAGAAAAAGAGATATAGAGGTGAAAGGAATTATTTAGAGGGTCTGACAAAGGTTAAAGTGGTGCAAAACAAGGGGAATCTCACAGAATAAGAGGTATAATTGCACAATACTAAAGAGAAAATAATGGATTATCTGGATAATATGCATGAGCTTAGAAAGATTGTTGTTAAGCAGCTGATCTGATGTTGTCTTTTTCGTCTTTTTCTCAAATGATGAGCCTCGGATTCGACCTCGGATCCATCCTTGGCTCTTTCAGAAGATTTTACTCTCTGTAGTGTAAACTCCTCCCCTAAACCATAATCTCCCAGCTCCTCTTGTTTGCCACTTTAGCTATAAGGCATGGTCACGGTTAGCTTAAGCAACTTGTTTTGGATATGTACAATTTTTATTTCCATTTTTCTCTACAGTTTCTATTTTTCTTCTTTTAGGTTAATTCCTGTAGTACTCCTCCCGTGCATATGTGTGTGTGTGTGTGTGTGTGTGTGTGTGTGTGTGTGTGTGTGTGTGTGTGTGTGTGTGTGTTCAGCTATGTCAGAAAAACCTACTGGTTTTAAAAAGTCCTCCACATGCAGACATAAAATTCCAAATTCTGACAGCCATTCACAATGTGTGTACAGTTTAGGTTCACAACATCTTAATATTCCTAGTGACACATGTTATAGCCTTACTAACAGGGCCTTGGTCAAAAGGAAGGATAAATTAACTCTGAAAGGTCTACTTCCATCCTGTGCTTCTACTGAATCTGGAGCACTATCTTTCTCTAAGAAATTCTCAAGGGTTACAGGAGAAAAACCCAAGGAATAGAGGAATTGATCCTCTTACCCCTCTTCTCCCTCACCTTCTTCTGGCTCTGCTCTGCCCGAGGAAATATTTCAGTTGTCAACTTCAACAATAGAAAAACCTTCAGATCCATCTTCTTATTCGGATCTCACTAGCTCCAGCTCTGAGTCAAAATGGTTTTCTCCTGAACCCGTGTCTTCAAGATTTCATTCCCCCATCCTTCAGGATACACCTCAAAGAGCTTCCCATCCAGCATCAACTTCATCTTCCCTCAGGTCAACTAGGAGCCTATCAGAAATAGAGGTGGGCAGGGTAATGAGAGCATTTTTCAGAACCCAGATTCAGTTGGATGCTTTACTGACTCTGTCTCGCATTGGACCCATGAGCCTCTCCACCACTCAGTCCCAGGCTTTACCTCCTACTCCAAACAGTTCAGTGGTTTTGGTGTTTTTGGACTTGAAATTTCTGGGTGTGTCTGTATCTGATCCAAAGGTCTGTCTTTCTTTGACTCAGACACTTTCTCTGACCTACATGGGTCCATCTTTGTCAGATCTATAAGGATCATCTAGATCTCGAGTTTGTAGTATCGGTGCCAGATCTAGTGGGTTGGAATTGACTGTGATGGCTTTGGAGCCATCCCTTTCTCTGTAAGCTTTGGTGCTTGATAGCTTGGCTCCAACCTCTGCTTGGAGAGTGTAGCTGGGGGGGGATTGGGTTTCATCCCTCACATGCTTCTTCGTATCTGGTGGGGGCAAGACTGAGATCTCCCATGGCTTTAGTGTTTGAGGTAGTAGAGAGAGCTTTCTCCTTTTTGATGGAAAAGATATCCTTACCCCCTCAGGTTCACCATAAACTCAACTGTCTGGTTAAGGTGTTTGCCTTACAAACACAAGGTGCAGGGTTTGAATCTCACAAGGGATAATTGGTTAGGCTTAAAATAGCTCGCAAGGGCAGTTAGCCTAGTACTAACCTATGAACCTATTGTGGAAGATGGGTGTTATCATCCTGCCCCCATCGGGACAGCCAGTCAGGTCAAGTCTCAAAATGCTCGTCATTCAGGACACTGACGGAACTTGTGAGTCCTGTGTGGAACATGTCATCAAGGAACTCCCTTGAAAGTGGACGTGTAAAAGGAGGCACCCAGACTCTCCACTAGAGTCATTAACCAAAAACACTGACTTTGATGAAGGGGAAGGGTTCACCCAGATCACCCCTTGAGGATGTTTCATTCAGGGAGATACTTGAACTTCTGAAAAAGAAAGGAGGTTGGTCTTCTGATCCCCCTTTCCAAGATGAGTCCATGTTCCTTGAGGCTTTCGGGACTGGCTCAGCTATGACATGGGTAGTCTTCCCAGCAGATGAGATGGTAGACCTCATCTCTAGCTGGGCTTGGAAAGATCAGGATATCATGGTATCCATCCCTAAATGCCTAGGCAAGTATCTTGTTGCACCTAAAGATAGGGCTCATTGGAGCAAGGATCCCCATGTGAATGCTATAGTGGTTGCAGCAGCCAATAGGAAAGAGCTAGCAGAGAGGTTGACAGATTTGGGAAGTGTGCCTCTGCGTCAGCAACCCTTGCCTTTGGGTCTCTGAATTATTTGACACGTTAAGAAATATCAGAGGGAATTGATCAAACAGCTCTCCTGTCCCCTGTCTGGGCCCTGCTTCCATGAGATTGATCTCTCATGCCTCAGAGGGAGATGCTAGAGCTGTGGGTTCATGCTTAATTGTTAGAAGGCATGCCTGGATGTGCCTCTGTGACTTTGCTGAGCACTTCAAGTCTTCATTCATCAGTCCCCCTTTTGATGTATCCACCTTATTTGGCCCTTAGGTGAAAGAGACTCTCTCCAGGAGTGAGCAAGATGGGAAGACCCTTTTGGCCATAGGAATCTGTTTTCCTCAAAGGACCTTTTCCCAGAACCAGGGAGGGGGCAGAAAATTGGGGTTCAGAAAGAAACAAGAGTCTTCCCAAGACTCCTACAGAGAAAGATCCCCTCGTGGCAGAGGGGGGAATTCTGATGGGAGATGGCATACTCGTGGCAGAGGTGGCCCACAAAATCAGGGTTTCAGAGGTTCCGTCTTGGACAAGCACTTTCAGCCTTCTTGAAGGGTTACCTGAATGCTGCAGTCTGTTGGCAGTCAGGGGAAGCCTATCACTGCACCCTCAAGCCTGGATAATATTATATCCAGAGGTTATTATATAGCATTTTCTTAATTTTTTCCAAAGTGTTATAGAAGAATTCCCGACATTCCTCCCAGTTAGAGGAAAGCCTTAGCTAAAGAAATACAAAATCTGCTGAAAAAAAGAGATTCATCCAACCAGTCTCACCAGACCAACAAGGATCTGGAATGTACTTGAGATTCTTTCTGGTGCCAAAAGGTGCTCCAGGAAATAACCTATGCTTCAGGCTGGGAACCAGTCGTTACCAGTTCAAAGCGCTGCTCTTTGGTCTTACCACAGCTCCCTGGGTGTTCACCAAGTGTATGGCAGTGATTACAGCTCACCTGGGACTGCAAGGATTCTGGAGGGTTCCATATCTAGACAACTGGCTCCTATCTGCTACCACCAAGCCTCTACTACTTCAAGCCAGAGATCACGTGTTCCATCTCTGTTCCCAGCTAGGCATCATCATAAACCTCTGCAAGTCTCAACTTTACCCAACACAAACTCTGGAGTTCATCAGTGCTGGTCTAGATACTAAATCACAAGTGGCAAGCCTATCTCAAAAAGATTGGATACCTTAGGTATTACACATCCATACTCTTTGTTCACCTCCAGCCAAGTTAGTCCTCCAACTATTAGGCTTGATAGCAGCCTCCACAGTACTAGTCCCTTTGGCATGTTTCCACATGAGAATGCTACAATGGATCCTAGTGGTACAGTGGTCAGTAAGATATCAGCCAGTGACGACTCCCATTTGCATCACAAGAGTTTGCAGATTACACATAGCATAGTGGATTGATGCAAAGGAAGTTTCCCAGGCCACCCTTTCCTTCTTTCTACTCCCAAGGCAACAGTGACTACGGACGCCTCCTAACTGGGGTGGGAGGATATTACTTGGGATTGGGAAGCACAGTACAAGGCACATGGTCCTAGACAGAGGCAAGTCTTCACATCAGTATTCTAGAAATGAGAACAGTCCTATATGGATTGCAGTAATTTCAATATGTTCTTCCTTTAGGTGTGGTTACAGTTCAGACAGACATTTCTGTGGTCTGGTACATCAACAAACAAGTGGTAACCAGATCTTACCCATTTTGCAAGGAGGAAGTGAGAGTTTTAGCAATGGGTGATCTCTTCCAACTGCTTTCTCTTGGCAATGCATATTCCAGAGAAAACCAACGTACTAGCAGACAAACTGAGAAGTTACATTTTACTCCCTCATGAGTGCTGTCTCAACCAGTCAGTGGCAGACATGATTTCTCACCATTGGGGTCAATCATGCTGTGACTTCGTAGCCTCTCCCTCATTACCAAGTGCAGTAGGTACTTTGCCCTGATCTTCCTGTAGAGGGAGTCACCAAGAGGCACTCTAGTTCACAATTGGCCCTCCAGTCTATTATATGCCTTTCGTTCCAATTCTCTTATCCCCACGTTTATTCAGAAACCTTCCCAGTGGAAGAGCAAGGTGATCCTCATTGCCCCATTCTGGCCTCGCCAAGTATGGTTCCCCTTCCTTTGACCTCACCAACTTCACCCTCCCTGGGTACTGGATCCTGTTAAGGGCCTTCATCTCACCCATTTGGGCTGCCTCACCAGAACATGCTATCCCTCAAATTGACAAGAACTTAGAAAATATACCAGTACCACGAACCAAGACACCTTATAAGAACAATAAGATCTGTTTAATCACAAGTACAACTTTCACAGTCAAACTGCTTCTTCAAGCTATAACAAATACATTCACCATCAAAACCCTTTTAAATAATGAAACCTTAATTAAAACAGTCAATCAATAAACATACTAAAGTGCCTTGCCTTGAAATCATCTTAGCTAAAAGTAAAGAATTAAAGCTATACCATTCTATTTAATATAGTCATGTAAAACCTTAAGCTCTGAAGTGTAGTATCCATTTATTTTCACATCGCTCTGTAGCATTATATATATATATATATATATATATATATATATATATATATATATATCACCACCTCTGTTACTAACTAAAACATTCTGTAGAATTAAGAATTTGAAAGAAATAATGTCTGTATTAAAAATATGTTTATATAAAGAGTTTGTTTCAACTTTTCTCTTTATTTAGGATATATGACTCAAAATATGATCCTTGAGAAGCTAAATAGTTTTCCCCACATAAAATGATGAACATTCGGTACAACTTGCCATGTGTACCACAGTTGTCATGTTACACTTGCCGTAAGCATTAACATAAAAAAGGCATTTCCAAATAGGATGTATAAAACTATGTTCAGTGTAGATATATTTACAAAATGAGCAACAATTACACTTACAAGTTCCTTTTTTGGCAAAAATAGTATACCTCCCCCCTTGTTCTTTATAACATAACTTATTTTTAAGGGTGGTGCATTTTTTGTAGCCAAAAGAGGGTGGTATCACACTAATATCCTTCAGTTCTGGTACTTATGTTAGTAGAGGCCAATGTTTGTTAATTATATTTTTAATTTGGTTCATATTTTGATCATATGTTAAAATACATCTACATCTTGCTCTAATTTCATTAATGGCATTTTTATTTATATCATTTTTATTATTCCTCACATTCTGATATGAGTCTGAAAATAGGGCATTTCCTTTGTCTTTAATGCACTTGACGTGTTGGGTGCAGTAACCCCTTTCCACAAAATCACCTGCCATTATTTTCAGATGTTATATGAGATCAACATCCTGTGTGTTAAGCCGACTAACTCTGGCCATTTGATTTTTAACTATATTATTAAACACATGGGATGGATGCATGCTGTCCCTTGCTAAGTATGTATTTTGCTTAATTTCTTTCTTATATAGACTTGTTTCAGGTTGGCCATTGACATTCTTTCTTATCAAAACATCCAAGAACTCAATGCATCTATACTGAATATTTTTCTTGAATGTTAAAAAGGCATTTTCAGATTCATATCAGATGGTGAGGAATAATAAATGTGAATGTATTTGTTATAGCCTGAAGAAGCAGCTTGATTGTGAAAGTTGTACTTGCGATTAAATAGATCTTATTGTTCTTATAAGGTGTATTGGTTCGTGATACTGGTATATTTTCTAAGTTCTTGTGTTTTTACTGTGTGATATACCAGTTTTATCAGTTCAGTTCCTTTTTTTGCTGGATCCCTCAAATTGACCACACGGTTTCTCTACTTCCAGTGATGGCTAAAAGTGCCAGGCTTTCTGTCCCTGTTCACCACATTCTTATGTCATCCAAAAAAGGCTCTTCCTGGAAACATTATAAAAGTAAATGGAAAAGATTCTTTATTCGGCCCCTTCAGAGACACTTAGACCCCTTGTCTTCACCAGTTCCAGCAGTTCTTGATTTTCTAGCCTCCATTTTCAACAAGGTAGCTAGTTATTCGACTGTGAAGGTACACTTGGGTGCCATCTCAAATTTTCACCTGGTGTAGGTCATTCATCCTTAGTTTCCTTAAAATTGTGGAAAGCCTTTCTTAAGGGTGCCTTGTTGCCTTGGCCCCCTATTAAAAATCCAATACCTCCATAGGACCTTACACTACTTACTTTAGGCCCTCACTCAGCCCCCCCCCCCCCCCCCACTCTGAACAGTCAGTAAAGACAGAGATGAAATTGTTGTCCTGGAAGACTCTTTTTCTATTTGCCATTACCTTAGCTAGATGAGTATCCAAACTCCAGTCACTTTCTTCTCAACCACCTTTCTGATTTTTCACAAGGACAGGGTTTCACTTTGGACTAACTCTTCTTTTCTGCCTAAAGTAGGGTTAAAATCTAATCTCAGCCAGTCAGTTAATCTGCCAGTCTTCTTTCCTGAATTTTCAAACAAGGAGAATACATGCTTCCTCTGCTGGATGTTCACAGACAGCTCAAATTTTACATTCGCAGAACTAAAGACTTGAGAAAATCAGAACATCTGTTTGTATTCTTTTTCAAAGTCAGATTAGACATAACAATGACAAAAGTGAATCTAGCCAGATGGCTCAAGGAGCAAAGGCCTGTCATTATCCAAATGTCCTATAACACACTGCACTGGATCTGTGGCCACATCCTCCACATTTTTGGTCTAAAACATCTATAGATGACATCTGTGCAGCTGCTAGATGGTCCAGTTCTCATATCTTTATAGCTCATTACAAGTTAGACATTATATCTAGAAATAGGGCAGCTTTTGGCTCTGCTGTACTCTGGAATATCCTTCCTTGAGGACCACCCATGATTACAGTAGCTGGGGACTCTGTCCCACAGTTGAGGAATGGACAAAAAGATAACATCAGATATAATAATTATGTACTCACCATATTACTTCATCTGTGTTGTCTGTTTTTGTCCTTTCTCAACTTCCCACCCACCATTCTCCCTTTCCTTTTTATTTGGTTCTTGGTATGACCTGAGGGATATTCCTGATTAGCTTCTGCTGTGTTGGCTCCAGAGTTCTCCTTCTGTGGTTCTCCTCTCTGTTTTCCACATTTTCACCTTCTGTGTCCTTTAATTCATTGACAACTGTTGCCTGCTGTGATGCCCGTGCCCTGGCCCAGCAAACAGGGAGCCTCAATCCTCACCACTAACACCAAAGAGGGCGTCTCATATATGAGGAAAGGATAACAAATGCACACAGTAAAGTGCAATTAATTTCCCTTAAGAGTATACAGAGATCACAGTCAGTCCAGGGCAGGTACTCCCTTGCTCTCCAGGTCCCCAGTAAGACTCCCCACTGGCACAGCTATAGGGTCCAGATCTCAGCCTAGCTGGGCAAGCTAAAATCTCCAGCAACCTCTCTGTCCAACCAGTGCATGTTCTGTGTGTTTCACTTTTGCAGTCATCACATTTGGGTTATCTGCTTGCAGTAGCCCTCAGTCGGCCTGATTAACAAAGTCTTGGGTCCTGCGTCAGTTGCTTTCTCTTCTTCCATGACGTCAGGTCGTCAGGGGTATAAAACATGCAGCCAATGCCATTACATCAGTCTTTCTTGCCATGCTGTGCCCGAAGCAGAAGCAATTTGCAAGTGCTGGTCGGCCAACTCCTGAAATTTTCATTTTCGAGTTTCAGAACCAAAGTTTTGAACTAAAAGCTAAGTACCCCGTTGGGGAAACTTTTTCTTGCTCTTAACCAATGTCAGTAAAAGTAAATAATTGCATTACTGTATCACGAACCACAAACCAATGAAATAAATCCAGGAGCACAAAAGCAATCAAGCGGACAACCGGAATAAAAATATATATATAAGAATTTATTGGTAAGCGCTTTCAGCTGCGAACTCCAGCCTTCATCAGACAATTTTAAAACTCAAACTACAATCCATTTATAGCATTTACATAATCATCAATTAACTAATTCAATCATTTAATTAATACTGATGGAAAACTTCCAAAATACTGCCAAATGCAGCTTACACCTATCTAAATATACTAATGTTATGTAACATTTTTCAAATAACTTAACAATACTGAAATATTAAAAGTTCACATAGTACTTGATATATTGTTATTGCACATACACCCAATAATAAATATATAAAATATAAATATATGTAAATGAATCAATTAATCACCAACTATTTATTACAAAACAACGATCATCTATTAATAGCTTTTAATTTTAAAATACTGGTGATGGAAATGGAATCATTTAGACCTGGGAACTGGGTGGCGTTTAAATATACCTGCCACCAATATTCTTTTGATTCTAATATAATTTTCCAAGGCCCTCTTCTAGGAGATGGAACTACTTGTTCCAATACTATGAATTGAAATTTATGTGAAGGGTATTGTGCTATATGCCTAATCCTATACAGAGCATTATTAAGTGATTGCCTGTTGATGTCATAGGCATGTTCATAAATGCGCTGTTTTAATTTACATTCAGTTTTTCCTATATAATAGGCTGAACTACTGAATTCTTGATTTTCACCCACGAGATAGGAATGGATACTATTTCATATTTAGATATTTCTCTATCAAAAGATGCAATATATAACCATTTTAAAGCCAATATTTTTTGCAAGAAAACATATTCCAATAAATTTTTGCATTTTTGCAGTAATCATCCCCAGCATGTTAAAAAGGCAGTCATAAAAGGGCAGCTGGTTTGGGCATCAGTATATTTAGATAGGTGTAAGCTGCATTTGGCAGTATTTTGGCAGTTTTCCATCAGTATTAATTAATTGATTGAATTAGTTAATAGATGATTATGTAAATGCTATAAAAGGATTGTAGTTTGAGTTTTAAAATTGTCTGATGAAGGCTGGAGTTCGCAGCCGAAAGCGCTTACCAATAAATTCTTATATATATATTTTTATTCCGGTTGTCCACTTGATTGCTTTTGTGCTCCTGGATTTATTTCAGATAATTGCATTACTTGTGGAAAGCAAATACCTCATAAAGATTTTCATTCTTACTGTATTCCTTGCCTAGGTCCTGACTACGACTTACCTCGCTGTCAGCTTTGTGCCTTATTTAAACCACGAACTATCCGTTGTCGGTATATTTATGCTTCTAAATATTTTGGTGCTCGGTTCAATTATCCTGTTATGTCTTCGGTCAGCCATCCGTCTACCGACATTCTGAAAAAACGCAAAGATAAAGACAGAGACAGGCCGCCTAGGTCCAAAGCTGCCAACTACGCTTCTCCTAAGCCACTCGCCAGTTTGCTGTTACTCAGTAAGAAGCTTTTGCAGCCCCTGATACCCGCTACTTCTGATTCACAGGCCTGTACTGAGACTCATTTGGAGTCCGGTATGCCGTGAGATGCTTCAACTGTGGAACCTGCGGATGTCTCTACCTTGGATGGGTCCAGAGCCTCTGTGCAGCACCGGCTTCTGAGGGTGTATTCAGGCCTACTGACTTGTGTATTAAACTGACACCATCTTCTTCTTCAAGGCCTAAATCTTGAACCATGCTTAGAAAACTGACGCCCAGACTGCATGGTCAGGCCTATATGCCTAAAAAACAAATTATAAGAATGGCTGAAGACCGTATTACTTTAATCAGGGGAAGCCAGCCTTCCCTGTCTAAGAGACCTAGGACTGAGTTTGTTTATGATACTTCTGACCAGGATTCTGAATTTTCTGTTTCTTCTGATGACCAGGATTTACCCTTATCTACCTATGAGGATTCTGATATTCTGCTCCCCCCCTCCCAGAGGATTTCTCTTTTGGTGAAACCTTGCATACTCTCAGGGAGCATTTTCGTTGGGAAAGTCAGGATTTCTCTGATTCTAAAAAGAGGCTTAGGGATTTCTTATTCCTGCCCCCAGCACAGGCCTTTAGCCATACCTCCTGTACTAGACATTGTTGATGATGCATTTGCAGAATCTAGCTTGGCCCCTGACTCTTTACCTCCTGCTCCCAGGAAACCTGATAGATATTACAGGGTCCTTGGCTCTCACAAGTTCCTTTTTAAAAATCCTACTGTGGATCCTGAGACCATTTCACAGGGACCCAGGGGCATTAAAGCTACTACTGCCAAAAATCCTACCCCCTCTGATAGAGACTCCAGGACGCTGGATAGATGGGGTAAGAAGGTATACACTTATGCAACTTTGGCCATTAGACCCTTATACTGCCAGTTTCATATGTTAAAGTATCAGCAGAATGTTATTAGATTGCTTAAACAGAAAATTATGTTGATTCCTGATTGTGCTGAAAATAAGGATTTACAGGATGTATTGCATTCAGCTGAACAAGTTGGAAAACATACTTTGCAATGTGGTTTTGATTCTCTTGAGCATCTTGCAGGGCTGCTGTAACTGGGTCTGTACTTAGAAGGCATGCTTGGCTTAAGAAGCAATCCCTACCAGATCATGTTAAAGCAAAATTATTGGATGCTCCCCTAAACTAAGACCACCTGTTTGGCAACAAGGCAGAAGAAGTTCTTAAAAAGATGGAAGAAAAAGCTAAATCTATGCAAACTGTTAAAGTTTTTTTTAAAGTACAACCTCCAAGATTTAGTAGGCATTGGCCTTCCAAGAATTGGTCCTTTCCTGCCTCTTCCAGACCTTCTCAGTCCAAACCCATATCCAGCAGAGCTCCCAGGCTGCATTCCCAGGGTACGCACAGGACTAAGCAGAGGGGGGCCTCCACTTCCAAATCTGGGACCAATAAAACTCCCCCCTGGGGTAAAACTGTGTCATTGACTTCTTTTTAAAACTTCTAAGCACTTAACTAGCTACCCCTTTGGGGGGAAAGATTGCTCTTCATGCCAAGAACTGGGAACTCATTACCCAGGATAAATGGGTTTTAAATATAATGTCCCAGGGATACAGAATTCACTTCCACATGTTGCCAACACCAAGCGGGTGGCCATATCTGCCCCAAAATCCATGGGCAGGGGCCCAAAAGCAAGTACTTTCTGTCTTAAGCGTGGGGGCTATTCAATTGGTACAAGAAGAGGAAAAGGGACAAGGTTTCTACTCAAGACTTTTCCTGGTACCCAGGAAAGACAATTCATGGCGTCCTATCCTGGACTGTCTACTCTAAATACCTTTTTGGTGATTCCAAAATTCAAGATGCTGACTCTTCACCAGTTGCTTCCTGTGCTAGGCAAAGATGCCTGGTTGGCAACACTAGAAGCATACCTGCACATCCCAATCAGGGAATCTTGCAGAAGATACCTACGCTTCAAAGCAGGCTACACGCACTCTCAGTTCTCTGCACTGCCCTTTGGCTTATCTACTGCGCCCAAGGTATTCACAAAGTGCCTAGCTCCAATTATTGCATTTTGCAGGCAAAGAAATATTCAAATATTATACCCATACCTGGACAATTGTCTAATTCATGCAGAAAGCCAGGACATACTTTTGAATCATCTGGCCTTTGTACAAAGGGTGCTAACTTGTCTGGGGTACACCATAAACGAAAAAAAAAATACACCTGGTACCCTGTCAATGAATTATATTCCTGGGAGCAAGCTTGAATACAACTTCCCAGATGGCTTTCCTCATGCCAGAGAAACAAATTCATTTGACAACCTACTTCAAACAAGTGGCCACAAAAACCCTGCTATCAGCAAGACAAATACTGCAAGCTTTGGGGTTCATGGCCTCCTGCATTCTTCTAATTCCATATGCAAGACTGCATATGAGGAAACTACAATGGTATCTAAAAAGCCTATGGTGTCAACATTCTCAGGATCTAGAAGCAATGATTCTTATACCTTTGGTGGGCAGAGGCCTGCCACCAAAACAAGAGACTACCATTCACACTACCCCCTGATCCCCAAACCCTAACAACAGATGCATCAGACTATGCATGGGGGGCTCACCTGGCAGGGAAATGCATTCAGGGCAAATGGAACCCAAGTCAAATGCACCTGCATATCAATCATAAAGAAATGTTAGCTGTACAGAATGCTGTGACAGCCTTCAAGGACCACATTCTTCCAGGACAACTAATGGTAAAGACGGACAACACCACTGTTGTGGTACATAAACAAGCAGGGGGGCGCACATTCTTACCCCCTCTGCAGACTAGCCATGGCATTGTGGAACACAGCCTTGAGCTACCAAGTGCATCTACAAGCTCAATTCCTGCCAGGGAAATTAAATACACTGGCAGACGGACTAAGCAGAAACCTCACGGACCCACACAAATGGAAACTGGAACCAAGGATTTTCAACATGTTGACAAGCAAATGGGGGAGCCCAGATATAGACCTGTTTGCCTCCCCCCAGAACTACCAGTTGGACAAATTTTGCACAAAGACTCCCCACAAACAAGCTTGGAAAGTGGATGCTCTGTCCTTCAGCTGGAAAAACCTATCAGTTTGTGCCTTCCCCCCTCTGCTCTCCACAGTACTATTAAAAATCAAACAGGACAAACCAAGGACAATTTTGATTGCACCAGACTGGCCACGCCAGCACTGGTGTATCCCCTCTTGCGCAGTGTGTCACGGTTGGCCCCATGGCACCTGCTTCAGACTTCTTCCCTGTTGTCTCAGCAGAAGTACCAAATTCTGCACCCTCAGTTTCCAGCACCGAACCTAGCAGCCTGGTTAATTACCTAATCTCTCCTTTACCATCCCTCAGCAAACCAGTGATGGATATCATTTTAGAGGCAAGTAGGCCTAGGACTAGAAAATCTTATGCTGAAAAATGGAAAAGATTCTGTGCCTGGAACCATTCTCAAGGGATGAGCACATCAGCGCCCAATTTGCCTCAGATTTTACAATACTTAACTGAGATGCTTCACAATGTCCTGTTTTTTTCCTCCATCAAAATTCATGCCTCAGTCATTTCAGCTCATTATAACACAGAACCTCCCCTCTTCTCTCATCCACTGCTCAAGCAGTTCCTCAGAGAGGCCAAAAATTTTAGACCACCCAGGAGATCTCCCAACCTCAGCCTGGGACGTTAACTTTGTCTTGGAGAAACTCACTCTTCCTCCTTTCAAGCCAGCTGCTACTACAGATTTAAAATTTCTTTCTTGGAAAACAGCTTTTCTTTTAGCAATCACTTCAGCAAGAAGGATATCTGAATTACAGGCCCTTATGGCAGTGGAGCCTTTCATCATCTTTCATGCGGACAGGGTGTCCCTCAGAACCAATCTATCCTTCATGCCCAAGGTGGTATCCAGTGTGGCTCTTAATCAGTCCATTCATTTGCCAACCTTCTTTCCTAATCCATAGAACAAAGGGGAACAGATACTGCACTCCTTAGATTTTACTTGGACAGATCTAAACCTCAAAGGAAATCTGAACAACTGCTGGTGGCATTTGCTGCAGGGGCAGAGGGGAAGGCTGTTTCTAAGAAAAACATTTCTAAATGGATAGGCCATTGCATTAATTTATGCTATAAGCACCATGGAAAACATATCCCACAGGGGATCAGACCCCACATAACCAGGGCTGCATCTACCTTTACAGCCTTTCTCAGAGGCGTCCCTACCAGGGACATCCTAGAAGCTGCTACCTGGAGTTCTGTACATACTTTCACCAAGCATTATCATTTGCCAAGTTTCTCTAAATCCAGAGCTGGCTTTGCCACTGCAGTCCTGAAGGGCCTTATAGCTGGTCCTAATGCTGTCTTAATTCCTCCTCCCAACCTGAGCTTTGGGAATCTACCGAAATGTGATGACTGCAGCAGTGAAACATGAAGAACATAGTACAGTTGTGTACACTTACCATGAGTGAGATGACCAAGTGTATTCACTGTTGCAGTCCTGGTTACACTCCCTTCAGCCCCCCTGACATCTTTTGGCTATATCTCTACTTTCTTTTACTATGCTCATAAGCTTTTTGGTGTATTTGCTTTTTTGTTGGAGGTATATCCTTGTATATTTATATATTTACTTGCTTCCCCTTAGGGGGGCACCTGACATCTGGGGCAAGAAAAACTGATGTAATGGCGTCGGCTGCATGTTTTATACCCCTGACGACCTGAAGTCACGGAAGAAGAGACAGCAACCGACGCAGGACCCAAGACTTTGTTAATCAGGTCGACTGAGGGCTACTGCAAGCAAATAACCCAAATGTGATGACTGCAACAGTGAATACACTTGAACATCTACATTTATGGTAAGTGTACACAACTGTACTTTCGTGTCCCTGCCCAAGTAGCTGACACACACACTTTGAGATAAGTTTATACAACCACACAGACACTCCTGGGGAAGGCTGGCACAAGTTCTCCAGCTGTGCCCCCTTTTCCAGACTATATGGTAGTACCCTGCCACCACCCAGCTAATAATTATCAGCTATTCAAAGGCCCTTAAAAGGGTTTCCAATTATTACTGTGCAATATTATTATCAAATTGGTAAGTGTGACTAAAGTTTATTTGGAGTGAGTTGGACAGTAAACTCTATAAATATGCAATGTACTCTAGAGCTTAACTTATCTCTACACTAACCAGCCACAGTTAAAAGGTTTTAAAATATTTAATAATAAATAATTAAAACCACAAGACAATACTTTCTACTACACAGTGCCAGTCAAAAGTTCAGAGATCACACAGAAATACTTAAAATAATTCAGTAGTACAGTTCTGACATCACAGAAAAACAGTCTAATCTTTCTAGTTTCTAGTTATTTCTAAAAGAAAACACAAGTCTAAGATAACTTACATAAGACAACAGGCACTGCTTTGAGCTGTATGATCAAGACAAAAATACTTAATGCCTTGTGATTCTCTCTGTTTAAATTACTTTTGCAGTTTTGATAAACATTACATCATTTTTTTACACTTTCCTGGTGTTCCCAGGCTGACAGATACTACATTCTTTTGTTATCTTGCAGCTGCAGGAAACTACATCAATAAAAGACATTCCATATTTAAACTCTAGTAATTATTACTTAAGTTAAAACAATAGGCAGGAAGCCTTCATCTAGCCCGGCCGGAGCCGAATTGTAAACATCAAAGACAGTCATGAAATAATTTGAACTTCAAAGGATAGATAAGAAATGCTTGACTTAACTTTCTTTACAGCAGAGGGCAATGTTGCTACATTGTTTTAAGTTCAACATTTCACATCATATTCTTTCATTTAAGAAAACAAGTCTGTAATTCAACATTCATATTTACAAATTATAGAATTATCTGCACAAGTCTATCTGGCTAGGCTGGCAGCCCTCATCTATCTTCACCTGATCTTCACACCTGCTTTTTACATTTTTACATTGTGATTATCTAAATCGGTGGTGCACAACCTTTTTGTGGGGAGGGCCAGTACACAAATTCTTAATGCCTCTGTGGGCCACCTCAAAACAATGTAAGTCGTTACGAGTTAACAATAGGTACAGGTGACAGGCATTTTTACTTAAGACAGCAGTCATGAAATTGCCTGTTTTCTACATCAACTTTGTGTTTAACTTTATTCTGGCCTGTAGGCATGACTTATTACAAACTCTTGCTGAAAGTTACTACTGTTTACAGACTACAAGTTATAAACAACAAAGAATAGTTACTTCCGCATCTAAAATTAGAGGTATGTGCAATTGCAGTCAGTTAGGTAAGTAGGCACGTGCTGGAAAGTTTGCGTGACTGGAGTAAGGCATAGCATTTTTTTCACTTTTTTAAAAAAAATTTTGGTTACTCTGGGGGCCAGATGGTATTGCCTCACTGGCCAGACGTTGTGCACCACTGATCTAAATAGAGGGCAGATTTGATCTGAGGTATCTCAGGAATAGTTGGGGGATTATTAGTAAGGGGAGGAACTGAAGCAAAAGGAACCTAAAGTCTGTCGAGTGGCTGAGGACAGATCAAAGTCAGATCCAAGACCCATAAGTTGCAAAAGGATGAAAACAGACAACACAGATGCAGACATATGGTGAGTAAATAACTATGATTTTTTTTATAATAATTGCAGAGCACAAAGACTTTTAGCACAATGATTTAGGCAACAGAAAGTAGAAAAGGTTGTCACCAAACTTTGGGAGAATATAACAAGAAAAATAACCAGAGATCCTGCAGAGGCCTTCTAGATATTTCGGATTTTTTTTTAAACAAGAAACATCTTTATTAAATTATCATGTATGACATAGTCTATGTTATATTTATATAAATGACTATAAACCATAGCGACACAATCTCACTTGCAAAAATTATACATTCCAAACCCTGCCGACACAATGTAGCTGCAAACATTATACATCACTTGTAACATAGCCAGTCATAGTTAAGAAACTGTTACAGAGCTCATTCAAATTCTGCATTCTTTTAAACCTTGTTCTTCCTCTGCATGTATTGATCCCACAGTTCCCATTTTTTGTATGTAGTTTGCCCCTACCCTTTTCTAAAGATCCCAGTTCCATTTGTTTTAACTTTGCTACTATCTTCACTACTTCTAGTAAAGTCGGTTTAGACTTTGACTTCCATTCTCTAGCAATTGCTTTTTCGGCAGCCAACATAATCAGACTCAGCAAGGCCTTATTATGTCTAGGCAATTCCAAGTTTGTATCTTAGCTCAAAAATCATCTCTTCAGTCACTCCAACCTGCCCACCCAGCATCTCTGACAGAGCAGTCTGCAGCGAATCTTGAAAATCCACCAACTCATTACACTCATAGAAAATATATTCCCAGTTACCTCTTTCTGCCCCAGCATACCTCCAACATTAGCTGTCTACCTGAGGAAAAATTCTTTGAAGTCTACTTGAAGTATAAAAATACTTATGTAAGCACTTCTAGGCAAAGATCTGAAATCTTCTAGATTTTGTTGCATATTTGGGAGACATACATATATTCCCACATTGTTTCTTTGTGAATTGCTTATCTAATCTCTCTTCCCAGTCCTTCCTAACCTCCTCTGATTGATACTTATAGTTATCATGCAGTATTTTATATGCTGTATTAGTTATTCCTTTCTTAATGCCAACTTCTGCTCTAGATTCTACTAAAAACTCTACCATGTTGGTCTGTCATTTAGGACCCCTCTTTTTCTTTCTGTTTGCCTGTAGTCTGACATCAGTCCTTGATATGGAAGGCAGTCTTTAGCCAACAGTCAAAATAAGTTATTGGTATCTTCCCATTCTATTACCTGTCCCTATCTAGTTATTTTCTCCCAGTACCTTGGTTCCTTTGCCAGTTTTCTCCAATATATTCAATATCAGCATAATTTCCTTTCTCCAGTCCCGTGTTAGTTTAGTTCTTAGAGGACCTTCTGCTACTTTATAATAGTCTGTATTGTTGTTCTCCTTAAAGGTCTGCATCCAAAATCCCAGTCTCTCCCGGTTACTTGAGCTTCCCTGTTTCATCATCATCTCTTTCCAATTTGAATTATAGTTTTCTGCTTGTGCTGTGTGTAGGAGCCTTAACTGTGTTGCTCTGAAAAACCCATTCAACTTGGGTAATCCCAGTCTACCCTGTTCTATTTGAAGAATAAACTTATCCCACTTGACTCTTGCTGTCTTATCCTCCCAGATGAAATCATTCAGCTGTTTATTAATTGATGTCCAGAACTTCTCCTCTGGTTGATAAAAATATGCCTGACCAGTGTATAAGACTAAATGGAGTAAAACATTTTAACTGCTTGGATCTTACTAACAATATCCATATAATAGAGCTTCCATTTTCTCATTTTTGTATTATCTTTTGTTTAATCTTTTCCCACTTATCCTTAGCTGCCACACCAATGTAATTTCTAATCCATACTTCTAAATGCTTCATTTTATCATGTCCCCATAAATATGGATATTGCTGAAGTAATTTGTATGTAAGTACATAATTGACCACTGTTGATTTTGTTTTTCTTCATTAATTGTGTATCCCAAAAAGGTTTGAAACTGTCTCAATATGTTTCACAGAACTGTAATGTCTCTTTCTGGTTTTGTCAAGTAGAAAATAATGTCATATGCAAAACAGCCAGCTTTTCTTGACTACCACATCCATTATATCCTTGAATTTTTGAGTCCCTTGTTTTTTTTTTTTCCAGCGGTTCTAAATATAATGCAAGTAACAAAGGGGAGAGATGACACTCTTGCCTGGTTCCAGTGTCAAGCAGAGATTATCAGTGAGGACCTCACCCACTTTAATTTTTGCTCCCGATCCTTGATATATCCTATTAATCAACCTTATAATTTTCAGGGTATGCAAATGCTTCCATTGCTCTGCTCATAAACCCCCCCCCTTACTCTGTCAAATGCTTTCCCTGCATCAAAACCCACCAGCAACAATGGTATTTTTTACATTCTTCTTCCCTCTGGATCATCACTGTTCTGTTTATGTTGTCAAATGTTTGCCTCCCCTCCACAAAACCACATTGATCCATATCTGTCAATTTTGGCATCACTTTTCCATTCTTTTAACCATCATAGACATAAACACTTTAAAATCATGCGTAACAAATAAAACGGACGCACCCACCAAAGCAAATGTCTCTCTGCTGTCTTGAAGAAAAAAATGTAATAAATCTAAAAACGATAAGCAGGGAGAGGCAACCAATCGGCTCACTAAAATAATCCAGTCTTTGTTATAAATGTATAAAACTTCTTTTATTATGTGCACAGGTAAGCGCTTTCACCAAAGCTTCTTCAGACCTTAAAAACTTCCCGCCAAACAAACATTTCCTTTTATACTAATCATATGACCATACATCAATTAAACTATTAACTTCCTTAAAAGGCCATTCATCACTCATCCAAGCTAAAGTTAAAAACAAAAATGTTCGAATAATAATACATATTTTGAATTAAATTCAGACCGTAAAATATGTAACACTTTTTACATTCCTAGCTTATATAAATCCTAGTTCACACATTTAAATGTTCAATAACACATTTCAATTCTTATAACACATTCGTGGATGGAATATATAATATCTAGTGTTTATCTATAATGTTCAACCCTATCTATTTCATGAATCCTGATGCTCATGATAATATCTTGATCGATAATATCGATCTAACATGAATAGAAATAAAAACTGTGTATCCGACGAATACTGCTGAAAAATTTAACATCACTATCTGCTGGGTAACCAATGGCTGAATAAATGCAACATTGTAATATTACAACTGATCTTACCAACCAACAATGTTGCCCGGGCTAGCTACTAATTCATATTTATGCATCCGATATCATAACAAATGCTGCAATGAAATATCACTCTCCATCTATTCACACGTGTGTATATATGTACTTATTTTCTGCTCTGCTGAACAATTTGTGCACCAAAAAATAAATTAAGAATATATATAATATCTATTATCTAAATTACATTAGGTTAATTGTTTGTCGGATGTTAATGTAAGCCGATGTCCATGGTTATATAACTTTGATACATGTGGCGTTTCTTATGAAACAGCAATTTAGATCATTTGTGGCATGCCGAGCATATAACCATTTTCTTGGGTTAGCTACATGTGATTCTTATATATGAAAGAGGCATAGCGAGCAAAATATGCAATTGTACAAATAGATATTATATATATATTTTTAATTTATTTTTTGGAGCATGTGGACTTTAAGGGTTAGGCTAGATGATTGGTATCTGTCTGATGTTTTTGGCAGGGCAGATAACCTTGTACTTAATCTAGGGTATGCATGAGTGCTCCTGAAGTGTGGCTAGAAGATTGACATCCACATGTGGATAAATTATATTCATCTTTAAATGTACTATAGCAGTGATTCTACTGTTAGAGGACAGTTACCAGAGGAGTCCATCAGAGATAAGTTCTGGGACCTCTCCTTTTTGACATCTGCTTCTGTTAAATCAAGACCAACATCAAGATTTTGCTGACCAAATTTGCAGACAAAAATTAAGAGCAGTCATAGAATCCCCATTGACACTAACTTTCTCCAAGAAGGGCTGACACAAATAACTGGTGTCAAAACCATGGAGTAAAACTAAATACCAAAAATGTATAATATAATGCTTGAAGAAGTTTTCCACCTGTGGCAACTACTGTATTGACAATACACCCATAAGAGTCAACCCAGCAGTTAAGGATTTGGAGACACACACAGACAGTAAGCTGTCCTTTGATCATCACCTGTCTATGGTAGTGAGGAAATCATTCTGTATTGTGCAACATATAAACAATGGTATGGTATCTAGGTCCAAGGAGGTCATTGTTCCACTGTGTTTGGCATTCACCAGACCTGTCATAGAGTACAGTGCTACCTTTGGAACGTACATGACTAGAGATACATTCAACAATTTGAACATCCAGAAACATTTTGCACTAAAATAATACAGGGCACAAATAACATGTCCCATACAGACCACATGTTAGCCCTCCTCTACAGGTTCTTGAGGGGAGATCTATGCCTGGCATACAAGCCATCTTTAGGCCCCTGTCTGTTGGACCCTCTATGTATCTACAAAATAAACAGCACCAGAATTACCCATTCTAAAGTCTTAAACCTTACCTGTGATATAAAGAGGAACTGTTGGAGAGACAGGTATGTATCCCAGAGATTACACCTTCTTAGAAATAGGCTGTCCATCCATGTGAAGCAGCACTCCTCAGTAACCCAATTCAAGTGTAACTTGGTCAACAAGATGGGAAACTGAAAATTCACTTCTGGTTTGGCACCTGTCTCTCTAATGGACATAGGCAAGAATGTAATTGGTTCATCTCCCAACCCCCCCGCTTATACTTCCAAGTGTAGCAGAAGTTATCAGGGATTTAGGATGCATGGCTAGTCTTAAAAGGCCCCAGTGGCCATTAGCTGAGTGTTTATCTTAAAAGGCCCCAGTGGTCATTAGCTGAGTGTTTATCATAGATAACGCCATGAAATTTGACCACCATATAAAACATGCTGTCAGCAAAATGCACAAAAAGTACAATATATTAAATCAAGCTAAACCTTACCTGACTGACCAGTCTAGGCAAACTATTGCCTTTACTCTCTTGTCACCCACCCTGTTATATGCTGCTCCTATATTTGTAAATTTGCAAGCTTACCTAAGTAAACATACTAGAAAAGTACTACAATAAAATAGCTAAATTCACAGCTGATGTGCCCTGTAGATTCCATCACCTCATGGTACTAAAACAGGGTCTATATCATATGAGCGAATCGCACAAATTGTGAACGCTTATAATATCGAACATACTGGACCTTAAAGTGCTTTTTCTTTAATCGCAGTACAGTGAAGAATGGGATATTTGCCCCTTCCTCAATGCGGTCCGATCTCGGAGTTGGAATATATATTTAGTGGGGGGCACAACCCCCTACAATAGGAAGTTCGAGGTCCGGTACTTACGATGTTATGAGCGTTTGCAATTTGTGTGATTCACTAATGATATAGACCCACTAAAACAGATAAAGTGGTTAGAATTGCTTCACTGTGTAATATTCACACAATTAAAAGCTGTTGACAGTCTTATTTTCCAACATGAACAATGATAGAGACTTTAAGCTATTATCCAGCCTTAGTCCCCATCTAGGATTCTTCGCTGCATTGACAAATTCTTACTGCACCCAAGTAAATCAAACAATACTGTAGGTGACTCATTGTATTCCTCTCACATTTTTCAAGTTTGCAGTTTCATTTCCCCCTGCCCACTCACTCAGACAAATAACCTGAAATCCTTCAGGTCACTGTTGCAACAACACCTAAAGTTCTCATAGCTGTGCTCATACACCTCATGTAGCTAATTCCCCTAAACTGTCCTTAACCACTCTGTACCATCATACTGTAAAATGGCTTCTTGGTCAATAATTTCTCTCATCCTGCATTATTACGTCTACTTGACCAGTCTTTATAGAAACAATCCTATACCATGCCGTGTCTTAAGCTATTGCCACTATCCTCCTATAAAATCTTCCATCTCCTTCTACATTATTTTATAACTTGCTTCAATATATCTGTCAAACTCTTTACTAACGAATACAATACTAAAATCTCCCTTCCTACAAAATTTTATAACTAACTTCATTGCATATCTTAAACTCATTGGAAACCTTTCTGTACTGAAATAAAAGAACACTTAACTTCTTTACAATAATGTTTCCCTTCTGCAGTAACAATCAGTACACTTTGCCAAGATATTACAGCTGGAACAACTGTACATATTTTACTGTATATACCCATCTTGTAATTATTTTTGTTGTTCATGAGAAATGTAATTGTTGTTTTTCTGAGAACTGTTTGAAATTCACTTTATTAATATAAATGTACTGTAGTGGAGCTTTTCTCACCAGGCCTCCGTTGAAAATGGGCTCTGCCCAATCGTTATGAAAGTTCACCACTGTCCCACTATTATAAAATACTATGGGTCAAAACATCGTTTGTCTAAGTACGCATTCAGTTCTACCTTTAAATGATTTCTTCATAGCATTGTATTGCCTGTATACTGGTTATACTACATTTGTTTGTTGACTATTTACAAGTATCTTGTCATTGTTTTTTGTATGCTCCAATATTCATTGTTTACTCTCATTATTGTATGCTCGCTCAAACAATTCATCACACTGTATACGTATGGATGTTATTTTCTGTCTTTGTACCTTGTGAAGCTTTTCTCCCTGAGCCTCTGCCGAAAAAGATTTTCTACCCAACTGGGTTTTCCCATTCAACAAAACAGAAAATAAATCTATGCTAGTGTCAATATTGCAGAAAGATGGACTGGGATTCAGAAAGGCTAAGAGCATTGCGGTAACCTTAGCTAGGAAGTTTTCCCCATTATGCTAAGTATTTCTAATTGAGAATCTACTCTACAGCTTAGGTTTTCTCCTTACAAGGGTCTCAGCATGGAGCATGGTCTCACTGGCAGAAATGCATGCTAATACAGGCAGGGGTGTGGCTATACATGTCTGTAAGGGTACAAATGAAACTGTAAAGTTGCATAAATATGTGTGTCTGTCTGCCTGAGGGGTCGCTGTCATGTGTGTGTGTGTGTGTGTGTGTGTGTGTGTGTGTGTGTGTGTGTTTGTGTGTGTGTGTCTATATACATGATCTGATGTTGTCAAGATTCATTCTGTCTTCAATTGATGGATTTGGATACGATCCCATGGATCCAACTCGGTCATTACTAAAGCTCGTGGCAATCAAGAACTCTTGTGCTTGTCCTGTACCCAGAATGCATCAACCCCAATTACCTCAGATCTCATTTGCCGCTTCCAGCGAAAGACTTGGTCATCAGTCACTCTCAAGCGTTTGTTATAAGATATGTCTGAATTTCTATTTTATTTCTTAAAAAAAAAAAAAAAAAAAAAAAAAAAACTTTTAGCATTTAGTTGTTTCCCTTACCTGTATTTCTATTACTGTTTTAAGTATGTCTTGAATACTATCGGTAGTATTCCTTTCTCTGCTAACCTACAGTAATTGCAGTTCATTTTAACATTGTATGTGAAATTGTTCAGTCTCGCCGTTTGTTCTTACACACGGGTTCGGAGCCGATCCTCGGCTCCGAGTCGGCCGCATCACTAGCTCCGCATCTTCGAGAAAGCTCGAGGCACAGTAATATCACATGATCCTCAGGTGCTAACCCTCAGATCTAGTTTGCCGCTAGCAGCAGATCGCATTGAGAGGCTCGGGCCAGTAAAATTTTTTCTATTTTTCTCTTTATACAGATTTATTCTCATTCTTTATAGTGTTTAATAAGTATTATAATATAGTTGTTGCTTAGACTAGTTTAGTTACTTTAAAATTCTTAGTGAAGGCCTTCGGGCTTTTTCTGTCAGGATTGAGAGTATTTAAAAAAAATAAATAAATAAGTTTTTTGCCTTTATATATATATATATATATATATATATATATATATATATATATATATATATATATATCATAGTGTGCTCTGTGTGTTTTACATTATATATATATATTACATTTAAATTGTATTATATAGGGATTTTTTCTTAGGTGTGCTGTGCTTTTTCTTGAATTTTTCCCTTTGTTTTAAAATGTCAGAAAAGACAAAATCTGGTTTCAAAAGGTATCAGTGCAGACAGAAGATGTCCATTACTGACAACCACTCATCCTGCGTCTACTGTCTTGGCCCTCTCCATTTGCAGGAAGACTGTTCCATTTGTCATTCCTTTAGTGGGAGGGTCATGCTGGAAAGACGCAGGAAGTTGGTTGACAGAGGGTTGCTTAAACCCGAGTTTCAGGAGGCCCTGGACAAGGCTGAACAGGTTTCTAAGTCTTCGAAGGGGTCGAAGTCTTCAAGAGTGTCGAAGCCCAAGTCATCGGCTCCGAGCACCTCTTTTCAGATTTGGACACCGGCTCCTATGACTTCGGTGCCGGGTGTCGAGAGTTTATCTCTGCACGAGGCTCAGTTCTTGGAGCCGGTATCAGAGGTACCACCATCTGCTATCCTTCGCTTGGTGACGGCTTCGATCCCTTCGACCCGTTCTTTGAGGCCCCTTTCCGACTCCGATGTGGACAGAGTGGTACAGAAGCTTATGGAGAACTCGGCTTTGTCCAAATTAATCGAGGTTTCGTCACAGCTGGTTTCGAAACTCGAAGCTATTCCAGTTCCCTCAACACACCCTCCCCTGAGACCCGTCGAGTCATCGGAGTTAGGAGTCGAAGAACCGATGATTGTAGAGCCCTCGGTGCCGAAGCCTCCAGTAGTGCTATCGGCTCCGTTGACCTCGACTCCTTCGGAACCAGCCGGAGAGTCTCGGAGCAGAACATCTTTCCTGGGTTCCGGGGGGGATAGTCGAACCGAGATATCGGTTCCGACTCTTCCCCTCGATGCCTCGGCTCAGATCAGTTCGGATCCGTCCTCGGTGTCGGAGCCCGTGGTTCCGATTCCGGAGAAACTACCTTCTTCTTCGGATCGGGTCCGATCTTCAGGTCGGGGCACCGGTGCCTTTGACATCATGAGGAAGGTCTTGTCTGATCAGACGCATACTTCATCAGTATCTTCGTCCCCTTCCCCAAAAGGTCCACGTTCTGCTTCTGTGCCTTCGGTTCCTACCAAGCGTCGAGACCCAATGCCCCAGAAGTCCCCACAGGGCGACTCTGGTTCCTCAGATGCATCCCCAGAAGCTCCCGCTGAGGACGTTCCGAGGAAACGACTGTGCAAGAGGAGGCGCATAGATTCCCCTCAGGAATCTCTCACATCTGATACCGATTTAGATGAAACAGATGGGTCCCCATGGTCCACCTCTGAGGATGTCTCGTTTGCAGCCATTTTGGAAATCCTGAAACAAAGGGGGGACTGGCAAACCCTTACCCCTTCTGTGGATGAATCGCTCTTACTGAAGGCATTTGGGACTCAACCTTCTACCTCCTGGGTGACTCCACCCTTTGACGATCTCATGGATCTAATAGCTCGGAGGGCTTGGGAAACACCTGATACAGTGGAACCAGTCCCTCGTAAACCAAATAAATACATGACGGCCCCCCAGGATAAATCTTATCTTACAAAAGGAGTTCCCATAGATACTATGGTGGTGGCGGCGGCCACTAAGAAAGAGATGTCTGAATCATCTTCCTCTGTCCATCCTCCTAATAAGGATTCTAGGACAATGGACAGATATGGGAAGCGCATGTTTAGTTCGGTGACTTTTTCCATCCGATCGCTCAACTACCTTACGCATTTCACGCGTTTACAGAGAGATCTCATTAAGGAACTGGGAGATACTCTCCAGGGACACACAGATGCTGCTGTCGCCGAGAAAGTGACAGCGCAACTTAACACCCTAAATTCCATAGTCAACTCGTCAATGAGGCTGATTTCATACGCAGCCGAAGGGTCGAGTAGAGCGGCAGCTTCAGCGATCACCCTGAGAAGGCAATCCTGGTTGCGCTTATGCTCCTTTGCGGAAGCCTTTAAATCTTCCTTTGCCAACGCCCCCTTTGATGGTGCCTCCTTGTTTGGGCCCAAAGTAAAGGAGACTCTCACGAGGTGTGAACAAGAAGGGAAGACCCTGTCTGCCGTAGGGATCCGTTTTTCCGTCCCATCTAGACCCTACCCTAAAGGGCAATGAGGAGGAAAAATGTGGTTCCGAAAGACTCAGGGATCTTTTCAGCACACCCAAAGTGACACCCCCTCCAGAGGCAGAGGAGGGGGAAGAAGCAGAAGACGCCGCCCAGCCGGCAGAGGGGGTCCGCAAAATCAGGGCGACAGAGAGACTTTCTCTGGAAAGCCCTTCCAGCACTCCTGAGTGCAGGCCCGGCTGTCCTACTCTGGAGGCAGTCGGGGGTTGCTTGGCTTTATACCCAGAGGCCTGGCTAAATCTTACATCAGATTCCTGGGTAAAAAGCATAGTTACCAAAGGCTACAACATTCCCTTCATAAAAATGCCACCCAACTCCAAAAAACTCCCAGACGTTCCACCCAGTCTGCGAGACCAAGCAACCATAGAGATAGGAAGGTTACCCGAAAACAGAGTATCCAACCAGTCCCGGCAGACCAAATAGGATCCGGAACTTACTCAAGGTTCTTTTTAGTTCCAAAGAAAACAGGGGACTGGAGGCCAATTTTTGACCTCAGCAATTAAATACCTTTGTGAAAAAGGAAAAGTTCCGGATGGTCACGCTTCAGTCAATCCTCCCTTTTCTGCAGAAGGGCGACTGGATGTGCTCTATAGATCTCAAAGACGCATACTACCATATCAAGATGGCCAGGGCGTCCAGAGATCACCTGCGCTTCCGGCTGGGAGCCAGTCATTTCCAATTTCGCACTCTGCCCTTTGGTCTCACCTCAGCTCCCAGGGTGTTCACCAAATGCATGGCAGTAGCGTCTCACTTGAGACGAAAGGGATACCGGGTGTTTCCTTATCTAGACGACTGGCTCCTATCCGCCACCACCGAGTATCGTCTTCTACAAGCCAGGGATTGCACCATCAGTCTTTGCTCTTCACTAGGCATAACGGTGAATTTTGGAAAATCTGTCTTATCGCCGTCACAGCGTATCTTATTTATAGGAGCACAGCTAGACACTTCCCTGGCTCAAGTTACCCCCCCCCCCCCACCACCAAGAGTATCAGACCTCAGGCAGAAAATTTCGCTCCTTCTTCACAGCAAGAGAGTCCCTGCACGACAAATATTAAGAGTGCTAGGCTTGATGGCAGCCTCCCTTATTGTATTCCCTTTAGGCAGGATGCACATGAGGATTCTTCAATGGATGCTATTCGCCCAGTGGTCGTATCTACAACTTCCACTGTCTCACGAAATCTTGATCACGAATTCTTCCAAGAAAGATCTCTTGTGGTGGATACACAGTCAAGAGCTAACACTAGGACGACCGTTTGTATTACCCAGTCCGGTAGCAACTCTAACCACGGACACTTCCCTGATAGGGTGGGGGGGATTCTTTCAGGGACAAACAGTTCAAGGTCAATGGTCCAACTTGGAGTACAATCTGCACATCAATGTTCTAGAGCTGAGGGCAGTGTTTCTAGCGTTGCAACACTTTCACAAGTCCTTACCTCAGGGAACAATGACAGTTCAGACCGACAACATGTCAGTGGTCTGATACATAAACAAGCAAGGGGGAACCAGATCTTGCCCGTTATGCAGAGAGGCCCTCAGAATTTGGCAATGGGCAAAGTCCACTGGACGCTTTCTGATAGCAACGCACATCCCGAGGACTTCCAACGTAATCGCGGACAAGCTGAGCAGAGCCATCCTGTTCCCTCACGAGTGGTCCCTCAAACCTCAAGTGGCGGAAGAGATCTTCCGCAGATGGGGCCAGCCTTGCTGCGACCTGTTTGCATCCCCATTGAATGCCAAATGCAGAAGCTATTTTGCCCTGTTACCCCCTCTAGGGGGTGTCCCCAGGGACGCACTGGTATATGATTGGCCCCCGGGTCTCCTGTACGCCTTTCCTCCTGTTCCACTAATTCCCAGGTTTTTGCAGAAAGCCAAACGTCTAGACAGGACCATAATACTAATAGCCCCATTCTGGCCTTGACAAATCTGGTTTCCCTTCCTTCAATCTCATCAAGTGGAGGAACCATGGATGCTGGACCCGGAGCCAGACCTGTTGACGCATTCGTCGGGAGTTCCTCACACCTTTCTCAAGTCCCTCAAACTGACAGCTTGGCTGCTCCGCTTCCCATTTTAGCCAGGTCGGAGTTACTATCCCCTGCAGTACAGCAGATTATTGTATCTTCTCACAAACCATCTACAAGGAAATTGTACAACAGCAAATGGAACCATTTTGCGCACTGGGCCTCCAAACAAGGTATAGATCCATTCGGGGCTCCAGTACACAAGATACTAGATTTTCTTACCACACTTTTTCAAGAAGGAGCATCAACATCCACTATAAGGGTTCAACTGGTGGCTATATCCAGTTTTCATATTGGCCATGAAAATGGTTCTCTTATGTCCCACAGACTTTGTAAAGCCTTCATGAAAGGTACCTTTCACCTCCGTCCCCCCTTTCGTAATCCAATAGCACCTTGGAATCTTAATCTCATGCTGTCACAACTCATGTTGCCCCCTTTTGAACCAGCAACCACAACTTCGTTAAAATTCCTGTCGTGGAAAACACTTTTTCTGGTTGCCCTCACTTCCGCCACGAGAGTTTCAGAGCTACAGGCTCTATCTATCCGACTCCCGTACATGATTTTCATCCAGATAGAGTAACCTTGCGCACCAATCCGTCCTTCCTTCCGAAGGTTTGTTCGATTCAGAACATCAATCAATCTGTCGAACTACCTACCTTCTTTAAAAATCATTCCAGTAAGTTAGAATACACATTGCACAAGTTGGACGTTCACAGGCAACTAAGATTTTACTTACATAGGACAAAAGAGTACAGAAAGTCAGATCAACTATTTGTCTCATATGCTGACCAAAGGAAAGGACAGGCAGTAACGAAGGTTACCTTATCCAAATGGCTCTCAGATTGCATAAATTTTGTATATGGTGAATCGAAACAGCAACTCCCTTTCAGACCCAGAGCTCATTCTACAAGGGCGATCGCTGCCTCTTCAGCCCATACCGCTCATTTGCCTTTAGATACCATTTGTGCAGCGACAACTTGGGCAAAACCACATACTTTTATCGCCCACTATAAGCTAGACAAAAGCTCCAGGGACAGGGCGACGTTTGGTTCCACTGTACTCAGGAATGTTCTTCCTTGAGCCACCCGGGGAAAAGGAGCTAGGGACGCTACCCATGTGTAAGAACAAATGGCGAGATTGAACAATTTCACATTAAGAAGTTATGTCTTACAATAACGTTCCATGTGAATTGTTCATCTCGCCTTTGTTCTTACATTCCCCCCCTCCTTCCCCCGTCCTGCGATCTGGGAGAACGGTTTAAACTGAATTCCTTTTCATCCTTTTCTAGATATGGTTAGCATATTATTGTACATTAGTAATGGCATCTTTTCTCCTCTATTTGACAGTGGGGTTCCAGACACTGTGTAGTATCTGTTTATAAGTGTTCTAGACACAGTTCTAAAAGGGATTCTTCTGGTATAGCAAACTAGATCGGAGGGTTAGCACCTGAGGATCATGGGATATTACTGTGCCTCGAGCTTTCTCGAAGATGTGGAGCTAGTGATGCGGCTGACTCGGAGCCGAGGATCGGCTCCGAACTCGTGTGTAAGAACAAAGGCGAGATGAACAATTCACATGGAATGTTATGGTAAGACATAACTTCTTATTTCTTTTTCTTTCCTTTCCCTGTCTCCAAAAAAAAAAAAAAAAAAAAAAAAAAAAGCGCAGTCTTTATAAAATGTTCAAAATGTGGACATAAGATTCTTGTTATCCGGTGCACACACCTTATATGTGTACTGTTTAGGGTCTCTTCTTTTGTAGGAGGACTATTCAATATGTCATACATTCAATCCTAGGGCTCTGGGTGAACGCAAAACTAAATTAATCTTGAAAGGACTCTTATCCTCTTCTTTCAAAGAGGCTTTCTATGGAGACATGTCTCCCAAATTAAAATCTAATACAAAAACAGGGTCTCCAAAACCTTCCTCCTCATCCTCAGCTTTGGAGTCTTCCTGAAAAAGGATTAAGAGAGATCCGACTTCAACATCGGATCCAAAAACACTGATATCGTCTGTTCCAATGCCCTCAGATCCAGAGAAACAAAAGTTGATGGATCCGACTTCATCAGCTGTGAGACAGTCTTCTTCAGACCTGGCTGTTGCCAGTGCATCTAAATTTACTGTACTACTAAGGACTAAATATTCACCCTCGGTGGATCTGATACCTTCTAGGGTACTCTCCCCCTTTCTGGAAAGACCCAGTTCTCCATTAGTCTTGTCTGCTCATTCTTCCAGGAGCCTTACAGAAGAAGATGTGGAAAGAGTGGTGAGAAAAATCCTCTCAGCACAGGGTCATATAGGTGTTCTCTTGACTCCTACCCCACTGGGTCAGGAGGTTCATTCCACTAGTACACCCCACTACAAGTTCCTCGTGTGACTCCTTCAGTGGTCTCAGTCTGTGGATCCTAGCTGCCCATATTGGTCTGGCTTGGATTCAGAGATTGCTGTATTCTCGGATCCTAAGCTTACTGTAAGCACTCTGATCCTATTGGATAAAGAGACCTCTCAGAGCCGAAGCTTCCTTGTCAGATCCAAGGTGTCGCAGTCATCTTTGAGGCTTTTGTAGCCATCTGTGCACCTTGGATCCTTGGCATTGGACAGCTGGAATCCGGCTTCCACCATGAGGATTTTCCCTTTGGAGCAGGGGAGGGCCATGGTCCAGAAGCTTATCTTCTCGAATCCGAGGTCTTCCCTTTCTCTGGGATGATCTGCTTTCAAGGTTGTGAAGAGAGTTTTTTCTGCCTTGACAGAAAGGATGGATCCAACCCTCTCAGATCCTAGATCTTCAATCGTGACGTCTCAGTGTTCAGAGTCTCACCAAATCTTTCCACATGGATAACCAGTAGCAAGACCACAGGCTTTCCCATGGGGAATCTTGATTTCTTCTTCTGATACCTCTCCAGATTATCCCACAGTGGAGGTCCCTAAGAAAAAAGATGTGCAAAAAGAAGCACCTAGACTCACCAGAGGATTCCATCACAGAAGATGCAGATATCGATGAAGATGAAGGATTCCCACAGTCACCTCCTGAAAATGTCTCATTTGGAAACATCCGTGAAATCCTTAAACAGAGAGATGGCAGGTTGCCCAGTAACCCTTTGTCTGAGGAGTCCGTATTGCTGGAGGCCTTAGGTCCTGGCCCATCTACCTCCTGGGTGACTCCACCCACCATTGAACTCATTGAGTTGATCTCTCGGTGGGCATGGAAGGAACCTGACACCACTGAACCTATACCTTGAAGACCAGATGAGATTATGGCACTACCTGTGGACAAGCAGTCTTGGGGAAAAGGTGTGCCTGTTGATGCCATGGTCATAATGGTGGCCACCAAAAAGGTACTTGCCAAGGAGAGTTCCACTGTCCATCCCTCCTAACAGGGAGTCGCAGGTGATGGACAGATTTGGGAAGCATGTCTGAGCTTCAGTGACTTTCATTTTAAGGTCTCTGAATTATTTGGTGCACTTTACAAGACTTCAGCGGGATTTGATTAAGGAGTTGTTGAATACCTTCTTACGAGCTGTTTCTGAAGAAGTTCAGTCACCTGTGACTTCAGTTGGCTACCCTGCAACCCATTTCTAATTCCTCCATGAGGTTTTTTCATATGTAGCAGAAGGAACCTCAAGGGCAGTGGGTTCAGGCATTTCCTTTTGGAGGCATGCCTGGATGTGCTTGTGTGATTTTTGTGGAGCCCTTCAAGTCCTCGTTCGTCAATGTTGCCTTTGACGGCATGTCTTTGGCCTCAAAGTGAAGGACACACTATCCAGGTGTGAAAAGGATGTAAAGATCCTGTCTGCTGTGGACATACGTTTTTCGACCCCTCAAAAATCCTTTTCTACAAATCAGTGAGGTTGATGAAAGATGTGGTTCAAGAAGTCTCAGGGTCTGTTCCAAGACACACATGGAGGAGGTTCCCGCAGAGACAGAGAAGGGAACTCTAATGGACGACAACACCCCCGTGGCAGAGGTGGCCTGCAAAACCAGGAGTCCAGAGAATCTTTCTTTGACAGACCCTACCAGTACTCCTGAAAGGAGACCCAATTGTCCACCTGTGGAGGTAGTTGGGGGACATTAATCCCTGCACCAGAGAGCCTGGCTAGACTTAAGAAAAGATACATGGATGCAGAGAATTATTTCCAGAGGCTATATAATTCCCTTTTCCCTTCCTACTCCAAACTTGAGAAAACTCCCCAATGTTTCACCCAGTCAGAGGGAACAAGCAGCAGTTCAAATTCAAATGCTGCTAGAAAAAACAGTCATCCAAGAGGTCTCACCAGACCAGACAGAATCCAGAACGTACTCAAGGTTCTTTTTAGTGCCAAAGAAAATGGGAATGGAGACCAATTTTGGATCTCAATATCGTAAACAAATCAGTTCGATGAACCAAGTTTTAGATGGTCATGGTTCATTCCATTCTCCCATTCCTAGGCAAGGATGACTATATGTGCTCAATAGACCTTCAGGATGCATACTATCATATAAAGATGAACAGATGATACAGTAGGTATTTACATTTCCCACTGGGAGCTAGTCACTACCAATTCAGAGTTCTGCCCTTTGGTCTCACCACGGCAGTAGTAGCAGTTCACTTGAGATTGCAAGCATTCCAAATGTTTCCCTATGTAGATGACTGGCTCATTTCTACTGTGCATCAGTTGGCAAGGGCAAGAGACCAGGATCTCCAGACATGCTGTCTTCTGGGGATAACTATAAATTACAGAAAGTTCCAACTAGAACCAACTCATACTCTAGAATTCATAGGAGCAATCCTCAATATAAAGTCAACCACAGCGTCACTATCACCCTCAAGAGTTAAGACCGTAAGATTCCAGGTTAGAAAAATAATCTTCACTACCAAGGTTTCAGCCCACCTGCTCCTTCAATCTCTGGGGTGAATGGCAGTGGCGATAACACAAGTACCTTTTGCCAGATTTTACATGAGAATTCTCCAGTGAATGCTAGCCGCACAATGGTCAATATCTTACCAAACCATGTCTTGTCAGATAATCACTCACACATGCAAGAGGGATCTCAGGTGGTGGATTCCGTCAGATCGGGTTCTACAAGGCCATCCATTTATTCTCCATTAGCCCAAGGCCATAGTGACCATGGACACTTCCCAGCTAGGGTGGGGGGGGGGTCATTTTCTGGGCTAAACAGTCCAGGGCGCTTGGCCCCTGAAGAAGACAGCTTGCATATCAATGTCCTTGAAATGAGAGCAGTGCGTTTACCATTGCAGGCCTTTCAAGATACTCTCCCCTTAGGGACTGTTGCAGTTCAGATAGACAATCTCAGTAGTTTGGTACATCAGCAAACAAGGAGGGACCAAAGCTCTCAGACTGTGGCAGTGGGTGATCTGATCCAACTGCTTTCTCATAGCAACACACATTCCGAGGGAATCCAGTGTGATAGTAGACAAACTGAGTAGGTGCATTCTTTTACCAGACGAATGGACCCTCAGCAAGAATGTGACTGAATTTTTTTTACATCAGTGGGGCCAACTTTGCTGCAATTTTTTTCACCTGTTCCCCTAAACAACAAATGCAGCAGCTACTTTGCCCTAATCTTCCCTTGGGGGGAATCACAGAGAGACGCTCTTCTTTATGATTGGTCTCCTGGTTTACTTTATGCCTTTCTCCCAATCCCATTGATTTCCAAATTCCTACAGAAATCTACCATGTTGAAGAGCAAAGTAATCCTCATTGCACGTTACTGCCCTCGACAGATTTGGTTCCCTTTCATTTAGCCCCATTTTAAGCTTCTGGTGTCATTCTAAGGGGATCCAGTATCTGTCTGCTTGCCTGCACCTGTCACCACTGGGATTCCGGATACTGGCTAAGACGCTTGCTGCCCCTATAGTGCCTTTTTCAGGCAAGGTTCAAATAAATTCACCACCGTAACAGGAACAGGCAAACAAAAACTGAGGGTAATGCTACTCAATGCTAGAAGTCTAAATCTCAAAATCCACTCACTCGAGGCACTCCTTAAAATGGAGAACATCGATATCTGTGCAGTGACTGAGACCTGGTTCAAGGCTCCAGAGAGCACCTCTGCACAACCAGGCTATAACTCATACCTCACTTCTCGGCCATGTAACCTGGACCGAAACACCAAAGGTGGAGGTGTGTCCATATTCATTAAGGATATCCACACCTCCAGGCTAGTTGCTCAGCATAATGCATCCGAGGTTATCCAAGTGCAACTAACTCTGGGCAAAACTGCTTGCTACAGATCCCCCACCATGCCCCAGGATTCCCACTCCTCTTTTCTTGATGTACTGGAGAATATTAGGGTTCAACCAAACACCCTAATAATGGGTGACTTCAACTACTCCACCATTAACTGGGAAAACTACTCGTGTACCAACTCCTTAGCTCAACGCTTTCTGGAATTCGTAAACTGCATTGCCCTGGATTAACATATCCACACTCCCACCAGGGGCAACAATATCCTAGACCTAATCATTACCAACATGAGTGACCGGTGTTTCACACCTGAAGTCAACTCCTCATTGACGCCGGCAGCTTAATCCTTTCTGTTCTGGCAGTCCAGACTAGCTTCTCAACCCTGGATGTTCTGTAGTCCTAGCTCACCTTCATTCTTACACTTGGCTTGGCAATTTTCTAGCTCAAAATATTCTGGTTGGCTTGTGGCTAGGAGTTATCTCATAATGCACCGCTATCGTATCCCAGATCTGATTTCCCACTTGTTGAGCTCAGACGTACTTCGTCTTGGCCGTGGCTAAGTGAACATTTCTCCACTCGTTTTTTTCTAGTTATTGCTACTAAAGTATCTGTATTCACTGAATTAGTGATTTTTTCATATTCTGTGCCTGTTTTAGACTATTTGTTGGCATTGTTTGCTCTGTTTGTGCTGTTTTGTGTTTTTGCTGATTGGCAGTCCTACCGTTGGCCTCTATTTGTATCCCTGCATTGCTTTGTCTCTCTTTGCTGTGCTAATTGCTTAATTGTTGTTTCTCCTTTCACCAAGGGCTAGGCCCGTTTAAGTTAGAGGACCTAGTTCTCGGGTCTGTTGTTTGTGTCTTCTTCCCAGGTCTAGGCCCGTTTAAGTTAGAGGACCTAGTCCTCTGTCTGTCTGTCTTGTTGTTACCACAGGACTAACCGTTTAGTTAGAGGTAGTCCTTGTTTACTCTTTACCTTTGGTGTTTGATCATTGTACAAAAATGTCTAAGGATACTAAGGACCACAAGCCTTCGGGCTTTAAAAAATGTACTAAGTGTGCCCAGAAAATGTCTTTGACAGATGGGTATAATCTTTGTGTCTACTGCTTAGGTGCTATTCACCTTCAAGAGTCTTGCTTATTTTGTCATGCCTTTAGTCCCCGTGTTCTTCAAGAGAGAAAGAACAAACTCATTTTGAAAGGCCTGTTAAAGCATTCTTTTGAGGATGAGTTGGCTTCTTCGTCCTCCAGTTCTAAGTCACCATCTTTCAAGAAAGACAAAGCCAAATCCACAAAAAGGTGGTCTCCCACTCACTTGGTGTCATTGGAGCCTCCAGACAAAATTGCTAAACTGACTACATCCTCTTCGGCTCCACTGGTCTCGGTGCTGACAAAGGTTTCTGATGTGGAACAATCAGTTTTGGCTCTAGGTGTTTTGGAGCCAATAACTGAGTCTGTGTCTTGGAGGTGGTCAGCTGAACTCCGCCCAGTCACTCCGACTCTCAGATCACCTATTTTTCAACGATCTAGGTCCCCCACTCTATCCTCCAGGTCGTCTAGGAGCCTCCTGATGAGGACGTTGAGAGAGTGGTGTGCAGATTACTCCAGACTTCAGCGCTGGCAAATTTACTTTTAGCTCCATCCCAGTCGGCTTCAGAGCCTAATGTGCCCATACACCCTGTCGATGTTCCTCCTCTGAGCCACTCTGGCGCATTGGAGCCAGAGATGTCTGTGCCACTTATTGTGGAAAGGTCGATTCCAGCTACCCCAGTTGGTCTCTCGGTTCCGATATCCACTCCAATCACTTCGCTGCTGTCCGTGGGGTCTAGGGTCCTAAGCTTTCCGGTCGGGCCCAAGGGGGATGCTTGTACCCGAACTTCTTTGGTTCTGAGCCTACCTCTTGGTGCTTCGGGTTGAGTGAGTTTGGACCCTACATCTGCCTCAGAGCCTATGTTCTCAGCACTGAGGACTGTCTCTGCACCTTCAGAGCGGGGGGCATTCCCGGAGCCAGGAAGATCGGCTTTCGAGGTGATGAAGAGTGTTCTGTCCAGGTCTTCAGTTCCATCCAGGGGTACCGACACTCTTCCCCCTAAAGCGCCAACTTCAGTCTCAGTGCCTTTTTTCATTCAACACAGCAGAGACTCGCAGCCTCAGGAAACCTCCATGAGTGGTACCCAGTCTTCTGAGGTATCCCCAGAATATCCTTCTGAGGAGCCTCCTCGGAAGAAAACTTGTAAGAGGAAACATGTTATCTCCCCCAATGAGTCCATTACATCAGACACTGACCTCGAGGAGTCAGAAGGGTCCCCCAAGTCGTCCTCTGATGATACCTCCTTCGCAGATATCCTTGAGATCCTGAAACAGAGAGGCAACTGGCCCACCATCTCCCCTTCTGATGAGGAGTCAGTGTACCTGAAGGTTTTCGGGTCTCAACCCTCTGCCTCTTGGGTGTCTCCACCTTTTGACGAGCTACTGGATCTAGTGAGTCGAACGGTGTGGGAATCTCTGGATACTGTGGAACCGGTTCCTAGAATATTTAGTAAATTCTTGTCAGCACCTCAGGACAAAGATTTTCTCACTAAAGGTGTGCCAGTAGATGCCATGGTAGTGGCAGCAGCCACCAAAAAGGAACTTGCTGAAACTTCCTCCACTGTCCATCCACCGAACAAGGAGTCTCGAATGATGGATAGGTACGGGAAGCGTATCTTTTCTTCAGCGGCTTTTACACTTAGATCGCTGAACTACCTGTCTCACCTCACTAGGCTCCAGAGAGATCTCCTAAAAGAACTGGGAGAGACTCTACAAGGTGACGTATCTGAAGCGGTGTCTGAGAAGTTTTATGCACATATGTCTACCTTAAATTCTATTGTAAACTCCTCCATGCGTCTGATATCTTATGCAGCGGACGGAGCGAGTAGGGCAGCAGGTTCAGGAGTTTCTCTTAGAATACACTCCTGGATGCGCTTGTGTAACTTTGCAGAGGCCTTTAAGTCTACATTTACCAACGCTCCCTTTGATGGATCCTCGTTGTTTGGTACCAAAGTAAAGGACACACTCACCAGGTGTGAACAGGAAGGGAAAACCTTGTCTGCCGTGGGAGTCCGTTTTTCCGTTCCTTCTAGACCCTATCCCGAAGGGCAGTAAAATGTGGTTCAAGAAGTTGCAGAGTTTTTCCCAGGATGCACAGGGTGATTCCTTCTCCAAAGGCAGATGAGGAAATAACAGCAGACACCGCTCTAGCAGCAGGGTGGCCCGCAGAACCAGGGAGACCGTGATTCCTTTGGTGGTCGTCCCTATTAGCGCTCCTGAAAGGAGGCCCGACTGTGCGTCTCTGGAGCCAGTCAGGGGACGTATATCCTTATACCCAGAAGCCTGGCGCGGTATCACTCAAGACGAGTTGGTATTAAGGATAATTACCAGAGGTTACCATATTCCCTTCTCTTTTCCCTCTTCTCGGATCTGACAAATCCCAGATGTTCTACCCAATCACAGGGATTCAGCAAATCTAGAAATCCAAAAGTTGCTCATAAAGAGAGTCATCCAACCTGTCCCCGCAGACAAAGTAGGATTAGGGACTTACTCCGGATTCTTTTTGGTGCCAAAAAGAACAGGGACTTGAGACCCATTCTAGATCTCACCAAATTAAACGAATCTGTACAGAAATCCAAGTTCCGAATGGTCACTTTACAGTCGATACTCCCATTGTTAGGGAAAGACATTTGGATGTGATCCATAGATCTCCAAGATGCGTGATACCACATCAAAATGGAAGACCATCAAGGAGTCAGATATGCTTCTGGCAGGGGGCCAGTCATTATCAGTTTTGCGCCCTGCCCTTTGGTCTCAACTCAGCCCCCAGGGTGGTCACCAAATGTATGGCAGTGGTAACGGCTCACTTGAGATGCCTTGGATTCCAAGTGTTTCCGTAACTAAATGACTGGCTCCTGATTGCCACCACCAGACATCTACTATTACAGGCCAGGGGCGCTACCATTTCAACTTGCCTGCAGCTAGGGATTACAATAAACTGGCAAAAATCTGCATTAGCGCCGAAATAAATGCTGTCACAGTGAGGGCTTAACTCCCTATAGAGAGAATTCAGAATCTCAGGAAACAAATTTTGAGTCTACTTCCTCAGAGGAAGGCAAAAGCAAAGACAGTGCTCAAATTGTTAGGGACCGATGGCCTCTACAATAACATTAGTCCCATTAGCCAGACTGCATATGAGGGTTCTGCAGTGGTTACTTTTTGCCCAATGGTCACTGCAGTAACTACCTCTTTCTCACCCCATCCTGATAACAGAATCGTGCAAACAGGATCTTCGCTGGTGAACCCAGTCCAGCCATCCGACCACAGGCAGACCATTTGTTCCATCTCCCCCTGTCGCCACCATGACCACAGATGCCTCCTAGATAGGGTGGGGGTGGGGGCATTATCTAGGGAGAACAGTCCAAGGCACGTGGCAGAAACACGGGGCTCATTTGCATATCAGCATCTTGGAGATGAGAGCAGTGCTTCTGGCATTGCAAGCACTTCACAGCTTTCTCCCTCTAGGGATGATTGTGATCCACTCGGACAATATGTCGGTGGTATGGTACATAAACAAACAAGGAGGGACCAAATCTTATCCCCTTTGCAGAGAGATCCTTCGAGTGTGTGAGTGGGCAGTGTCTTCCCAACGTTTTCTGGTCGCAACGCACATTCCGGAGAAAAACAACATGATAGCCGACAGGCTCAGCAGGGCTATTCTGATGCCTCATGAGTGGTCTCTGAACAAACACATTGCAGAACAGATTTTTCACAAATGGGGTCAGCCTTGCTGCAATCTTTTTGCCACCCCTCTAAATGCCAAATGCAGCAGCTACTTCACCATAATTCCCCTGGAGGGGGAGGCACCCAGAGATGCACTCGTTCACGATTGGCCCTCGGGACGTCTCTATGCATTACCACCATTTCCCCTGATATCGATGGTAATTCAAAAAACGAATATCCTTGGGAAGCAAAATGATCCTCATTGCTCCTTACAGGCCTCAACAGATTTGGTTCCCCTTCCTCAGACCTCATCTAATGGATGAACCGTGGACACTGGACCCAGTGCCAGATTTACTGATGCACATGCCAGGGGTGTTCCATCCCTCTCTCCACACCCTCAATTTGACAGCTTGGCTGCTCCAATTCCATCTTTAGTCAGGCTGCATGACTTTTCCCTTGATGTCGTACATATTCTGACATCTTCTTACAAACCTTCTACCAGAAAGACTTAGACCAGTAAATGGAAAAAGTTCTCCTTTTGGGCCTATGAGAGAAACCTCGATCCTTATACAGCTCCCATCTCTGCCATTTTGGAGTTCCTTACTCAGTTGTTCCATCAAGGCTCAGCAGCTGCCACTATTAAAGTTCAACTGGCAGCTATTTCTACTTTTCATTTGGCTAATGATCCTAACCTTATGGCGCATAGATTGTGTAGAGCTTTCCTTAAAGGGGCCACTTTATTGCGACCTCCAGTCATGGATCCTGTGACACCCTGGGATTTGAATTTTATACTTCAAAAACTTACTTTGAGCCCTTTTGAACCTTCAGCAACTTGTGACCTCAAGTTCCTGTCATGAAAAACTGTATTTTTAGTGGCCATTACATCTGCAAGGAGGGTCTCAGAACTGCATGCCCTCTCCATTAAGCCCACTTATTGGGTGTTTCACAGAGAAAGGGTTTCCTTACAGACCAACCCTTCTTTTATTCCTAAGGTTTCTTCTCAGACCAATATTAATCAGTCCATTGAATTACCTGTTTTCTTCCCTAATTTTTCTGACAAGGCAGAGTACAAATTCCACCAGCTTGACATGCATAGACAATTGCGATTTTATCTCGACAGAACTAAGAATTTCAGAGGGTCAGATCAATTGTTTATTTCCTTTTCGGATGCAAGGAAGGGCCTTCCAGTCTCCAAAACTACATTGTCTGACTGGATTTCCAGCTGCATTTCCTTTATTTATACGTCCAGTGGCAAAGATCTTCCCTTCAAGGTGGAAGCTCACTCTATCAGATCTGTTTCTACTTTGGTAGTCTTTCAAGCAAAGATTCCTATAGATAACATCTGTGCAGCAGCAATGTGGGCTTCACCTCATACATTCATTACTCACTACTAATTCGACGTGGCTTCCAGGAACAGGTCTTCCTTTGGTTCCACAGTACTCAGAAGCATTTTCCAGTGAGCCACTCAAGATAAAGGTGCTAGGGACGCTGCCCCAAATGTAAGAATGAAGGCGAGATAGGACTACAGAACATAAAGAAGTTATGTACTTACCATAATGTTCGATGTTTGTAGTCCATCTCTCCCTTCATTCTTATGAACCCTCCCTCCTTCCCCCTCCTTGAGGATCTGGGGGTAGTGTGACTACTGCCTTATCTCTATGTTGAGACCTTTCTGCATGGTTTGTTCTTTGTCTCTGTATATTTACTTCTTGCAGCAAACAAGATGTGGAATACATTAGTGGTGCATTATGGGATACCTCCTAGCCACAAGCCAACCAGAAGATTTTGAGCTAGAGAATTGCCGAGTCAGAGCCGAGGTTCGGCTCCGAACCCAAGTGTAAGAATGAAGGGCAAGATGGACTACATACATGGAACGTTATGGTAAGTACATAACTTTTTTTTATAGACAGTGCAGATGATGACCCTTACTGCTTGCCGCAGGACCATTAGGTAGTAAATATTTTTTAGTTTGTTTCTTTCTTTATCTTTGTTTGTATTTCTTTTTCTTCCCATTCACTCATCATTTGTACATTATCATGTGCCTTTTCTGGCACATTTACCACCACCTTCTTCTTCCACTACCATTTAAGAACTAATATCACTGCTTTCATTGTGGGATTCTTAAAAAATGTGCTGTATGAGGTGAGATACTAGTGACATGCTACTATCCTACTTCATACTGGGGGAGTGAGGCCTTATTTCTCCTAACTTAACTTGTTCCAGTACATAAAACAGTAAGAAATCAGTGCCCAGGAGCGTAGCGGATACTACGCCATCTCAAACCAAAACAAGTAGACACTGTAGCGATGCAGTGAACTACAAAATAGCCCAGAAAATCATCAAAGATAATTTTATTAAATTACTCGACCACAACCAAAATGATCAAGGTGTAAAAACAAGCAAGCATATTCCAATATGTATTTTTTATAGGAGAACATAGGTTCATTTTGTACTATATGTTCATCTTGTATGTTCTTTGCTGACTTTTGTTCATACCGAAAATTCTCTCTTTCCTAGCACTTACAAGTAGTGTACTATGTATTTTCTTCCCCCGTTGTAATTGTAGTAGGTCAATGGTCTGTTTTTTAACTTTTCTGACTTTCTTAGGGGTGGAGATTCTAAAGGGTTGTTTAAATCTTAAGCAAAATTTTCTATGCTTCCCTGTTTTTCATAGTTCTCATATCCATCATAATGTCTTCTCGGTGTCAGATATTCTCCCCTATCATTTTCCTCCCTTCTGAAATATCGTTCTTTCACTGGGTTAGCTATATCCTGTTTAGATCCATAATTATAATAGTACTGATGGCCCTTAAATTGTCTAGGCCTTGGGTAACTTTTCTTTATATTCAGTTCTGTCTCTAAGTTTTTCATTTTTCTTCTTACTAAAAAGCCACACTTGTCATCAATCTTCTTTGTTATATTAAACTATTTCCTTTTTTCTTTCTCTACTGTAAATAGTAGATAATTGATTATTTTGTTATTTATATTATTTATTTGCTTATATAGTATTTGCATTCTTTTACATTCTGCTTAATTATGGCTGTCTAATAGAAAATCAAAAGTTGTCAAAAATATTTAATAATGCTGTGTTATATTCTGACCCTTCTACGACATTATTTGGATATTTATGCAGTCTTAAGCCTTTTGGTACTATGTTAATATGCAAACATTCTGTTGAATAACAATTATGTAATGCAGTGTCTTGTATTTCAGCATCAAATCATGTAACACATTAACATTTGCTGCATATGTATTGCTATTATCAGCCTCATTATGTCCAGAACTTGTAAATGAATATCTATTGTTTTTTTAACTATCCACCCCATTCATAATTTGTGTTTTCTTGTTCATTGTAGTTAAAACTCTGGGGCCCTTGAGTAGCATGATTACAGTCACCTTTTTTGTTTTGTAGTCTTTTTTCTTTAGATCTCGCTCCTTCAGCTTCCCTCCTATCCTTTTCCGACTCCAAATAAATGTCTTCCAGTGAACAAAATATCCTCAGTATTAATGCAGATAAACTCAAACTGCAGTTCTCCATAACTGCTAGCCGAGCCCTTTTCAAGATACACTCTACTTTCTGGTCTCATTCTAAACACCTTGATGTCATTTCCTGGTTAAATGACAACAATCCCGCCTCTCATACTGGCCATTGAGTTCAATACTGAATTGATTTTCTGGGCTATTCTGCGGTTCACTGCCTCTCAACAGTGTCTAGTGTCTGTTTGTTTTGGTTTGTTCCAATACAAGCAGTTAATCAAGATGATGAAACATGCATTCTGTAGCAGTAGGGCAGGCAGCCTAATGGGCATATTTTATAGCTATGGAACCTGATGATGTTCTGTAGTCCTGTCTCACCTTCATTCTTACATATGGGTTTGGAGCTGATCCTCGGCTCCGACTCTGCCTATTACAAAGCTCAAAGTCTTGTAGTTGGCACGTGGATAGGTAGGTATCCCATAGTGCAGCAGTACAATCCCCAGATCTTGTTTTCCGCGTCTACGAGTTCAGATGTGCTTCTTGCTTGGCCGTGGCTAAGTTTAAAATTTTTTTCTATTATTATTGTATTACCGCTTAACTTTAGGATTTATATGGTTATAGCTAGAGTGTATTAGAGTTAGAGATAGCTTTCAGTCATGTTGAAGTGTTTCTTCACTTTAGATTACTTATTTGTTGAGAACTGGTTGGCCATTGGCCTTGTTGTTCTCATTTGGTATCCTGTGTGCCTGTGTCTTGTAATTAATGGCGCATTTCCGCTTATTTGCTATTTTTTGTGTGCAGTGTTCTTCTTGTTAGAGAGTTTGGAATTTAGATAGTTTCTTACTTAGTTAATAGTGTTCAGGTTAATGTGCCCACTTGCGCTTCCCTGCTGTTTTCGTGTGCAATGATTCATACTATTAGAGCGTTCGCAATTTAAATACTTAGTTACGTCGATATTTAGCGTTTCAGTTTGTGTGCAGGGTCCTTAGTAATTTCGACCCTTTTTGTCTCTACGACTCTGTGTTTGAGTGTAGATTCTTTTTGAGACAGTTTTGATATTCTATACATAAATTTGTGTGTGTGTTTTTGTGTGTGTGTGTGTGTGTGTGTGTGTGTGTGTGTGTGTGTGTGTGTGTGTGTGTGTGCGTGTGTGTGTGTACAGTCTAGCTGATAGTTTTCTGACCTTATACTTTCTGCCTAGGTCTGTTTAAGTTAGAGGACCTAGTTCTCCGTTTTTCTCTCTTCCCAGGGCTAGGCCCGTTTGAGTTAGAGGACCTAGACCTCGTGGTTAGTGTGTGCTTGTGTGGTAAGGGCTAGGCCCATTTAAGTTAGAGGACCTAGCTCTCATTGTGCTTCTGTTTTTCTGCTTCACCAGTTATCATGTCTAAAGAGGCAAAAGACCATAAACGTTCGGGTTTTAAAAAAATGTGTAAAGGGCTCCCAGAAAGTGTCAATTACGGATGGCCATAGTAAATGTGTTTATTGCCTTGGAGCCATTCATCTGCAGGAAACCTGTCTGTTTTGCCATTCCTTCAGCTTCAGGAGTGGAAGAACAAGCTAATTTTGAAAGGTCTCCTCAAGCTTTCCTTTAAAGGAAGATTTGGCCAGTTCTTCATCTTTCTCTAAATCTCATTCCTCCAAAAAAGAGAAGATGAAGCCTACCAAGAGGCATTCCCCAGCTCCATCTGGTGCCTCGGAACTGCCTCCTACGATTCCTAAGCTGGATAGCACTTCTACCTCTTCAGCTCCACTGACCTCGGAGCCACTCAAGATTGTTGCTACTGAGACTTCAGTTTCAGCCCCATGCATTTCGGAGCCGACTACTGAGAGACTACATCAGAGCCGGTCCAGAGATCCCTTGCCGGTCTCCCCTACCTTAAGGTCATCAATCATGCAGAGGTCCAGCTCACCCACTCTGTCTTCCAGGTCTTCCAGGAGTCTATCAGAAGAAGATGTGGAGAGAGTAGTTCTTAGACTCCTGAAGTCAGCTGCCTTGCCAAAACTGCTCTTGGCTCTGACCCAGTCAGTTCCAGAGCCACCTGAGTCCATTCTCCATATTGTGGTTCCTCCTCTGAGCCAGGCTGGGTGTTCGGAGCCACTGGTTGTAGAACCCTCTGTTCCAACTCCCCTTGAGGCTGTCTCAGAGCCGAGCTCTTCTCCGACACCTTTTGTGCCGTCCGTGGTGTCTAGGAGCCGAAGTTCACCAGCTGGCCCCGACAGGGACACTTGGGCTCGAACCTCTTCGGTTCCGAGTCTCCCTCTCAGTGCGTCGGCCAAGGTGAGCTCAGATCCTACATCTGTCTCGGAGCTGATGGCTCTGGAGCTGTTGGCTTCCTCTGTCACCTCGGAGCCAAGGAGGTCTTCAGAGCCGGAGAGGTCAGCTTTCAAGATGATGAGCGTGGTGTCTCGTTCATCAGCTCCACTCAAGGGTACCAACACTCTTCCCCCTCGGGCACTGACTTCAGTCTCAGCACCTACTCTCTCTGTCTCGACAGCAGAGACCCGCAGCCTCAGGAGCCCCCAGTTGGTGGCCCCCACTCTTTCGAGACCTCCCCGGAATATCCTTCTGAGGAGCCCCCTCAGAAGAGGACATGCAAGAGGAAACATGTAGACTCCCAGGATTAGTCCCTTACCTCCGACACTGACCTCGAGGAGTCAGAAGGGTCTCCCAAGTCGTCCTCTGATGATATCTCCTTTCTAGACATCTTGGAGATCCTTAAGCAGAGGGGCAGCTGGCCCACTGTTACCCCTTCTGATGAGGAGTCGGTGTACCTGAAGGCTTTCGGGTCTCAACCTTCAGCCTCGTGGGTGTCTCCACCTTTTGATGAACTGTTAGACCTTGTTAGTCGGAAGGTGTGGGAGACTCCTGATGCCATGGAACCAGTTCCCCAGAGATCCAATAAAGTTTTGTCTGCTCCCAACGAGAAGGAATTTTTATCCAAGGGTGTGCCTGTAGATGCCATGGTGGTGGTGGCGACCAGTAAGAAGGAACTAGCGGAGACTTCTTCATCTGTCCATTCGCCGAACAAGGAGTTTCGAAAGATGGATAGATACAGGAAGCGTATCTTTTCATCAGCGGCATTCACACTCAGATCGCTGAACTATCTAACAAATTTTACAAGGCTTCAAAGAGATCTCCTTAAGGAGTTAGGAGATACACTACAAGGTACACTTACTGAAGGAGTCCCTGATAAGGTGTCTGCTCAGTTGTCCACCTTGAATTCCATTGTTAACTCCTCCATGAGGCTGATTTCTTATGAAGCCGATGGAGCGAGCAGGGCAGCGGGTTCATGAGTTTCCCTTAGGAGATACTCCTGGATGCGCTTGTGTAATTTTGTGGAGCCATTCAAGTCTACATTTACCAATGCCCCCATTGACGGTTCTTCGTTGTTTGGACCTAAGGTAAAAGACACACTCACCAGGTGTGAGCAAGAAGGGAAAATGCTGTCTGCCGTGGGAGTACGTTTTACCGTCCCCTCTAGACCATACCCCAAGGGTCAGAGAGGTGGTAAAATGTGGTTCAAGAAGTCCCAGAGGTTTTTCCCGGATGCACAAGGTGACTCCTCCTTCAGAGGCAGAAGAGAAGGAGCGAATGGTAGACGTCACCCTAGAGGCAAGGGCGGACCGCAAAACCAGGGAGGCCGTGATTCATTTCAAGGCAGTCCCCAGCGCTCCTGATGTGGGCCCGGCTGTGCTTCTCTGGAGTCAGTTAGGGGTTGCATTTCTTTGTATCCAGAAGCCTGGCTAAGCATCACCCTGAGACAAATGGGTACAAAGAATTGTCACCAGAGGTTATTCCATACCCTTTTCTCTTCCACCTCACGTTCCCAAGAGGATCCTGGATGTTCCACCCAATCACAGGGATCAAACAACTGTAGAAGTGAACAAGTTGCTCACAAGCAGAGTCATCAAAACCGTCCCTGCAGACCAGGTAGGATTCGGAACTTACTTCAGATTCTTTTTAGTGCCAAGGGGACTGGAGGCCCATCTTGGACCTCAGCAAACTAAACAAATCCATAAAGAAGGACAAGTTCTGGATGGTGACACTGCAGTCTATGCTCTCTCTGTTAGGGAAAGACACTTGGATGTGCTCAATAGACCTCCAAGATGCTAACTACCATATAAAAATGGATAGAGCGTGAGCCACTTATGCTTCCGGCTGGGAGCCAGTCACTACCAGTTTCATGCTCTGCCCTTTGGTCTCACCACAGCTCCCAGGGTGTTCACCAAACGTATGGCAGGAGTGACAGCTCACCTGAGACGTGTAGGATTCCACGTGTTTCCATACCTGGACAACTAGTTCCTGACCGCCCCCCACCAGGCATCTACTCCTTCAAACCAGAGATTCCACTATCCAACTTTGTGTCCAGATGGGGATGGCAAAAGTCTGCCTTATCGCCCTCTCAATTTGTGACTTTTATAGGCACAGAAATAGCCACAGTCACCATGTTAGCTTGTCTTCCTGCAGAAAGAGCACAGAACCTCATACAACAAGTTCTTCATCTACTTCCCCTTCAAAAAGTCAAGGCAAAGACAGTGCTAAAACTCTTAGGGACCATGGCCTCCACAATAATGCTAGTCCCTCTTGCCAGATTGCATATGCGAATTATTCAATGGCTGCTATCGTCCCAGTGGTCCTTTCAACAACTGTCTCTATCCCACCACATAATTTTAACCGAATCATGCAAAAAGGACCTCCGTTGCTGGATTCAACCCGACCAACTAACGACAGGCTCTCCATTCCTTCCTCACCAACCTGTTGCTACTGTGACCACGGATGCTTCACAGATAGGGTGGGGGGGGGGGCATTATCTAGGCAGGACTGTCCAAGGCACATGGCAAGATCACGAGGCTCACCTGCATATCAATATCCTAGAGATGAGGGCAATGCTCCTAGCACTGCAAGCACTTCATGACCTTCTTCCTCTTAGGACGATAGCAATCCAATCAGACAACATGTCACTGGTATGGTATCTCAACAAGCAAGGCTGAACCAGATCTTACCCCCTTTGTCAGGAGGCGATTCGTGTTTGGAAGTGGGTGATATCTTCCCAGTGCTTTCTAGTGGCAGTGCACATCCCAGGGACAACCATCGTAATAGCAGACAAACTCAACCAGGCAATCTTGATGCCTCACGAGTGGTCTCTGAAGCAGAAAACAGCGGAGCAGATCTTCTGCAAATGGAGACAGCCTTACTGCGATCTTTTCGCCAGTCCGATCAATTCCAAGTGCAGCAACTACTTTTCCTTATCCCCCCTTTATGCTCCCCCCCGTTTCCTCTCATATCCAAGGTGATTCCGAAAGCGAAACTGTTGGGAAGCAAATTGATCCTCATCACTCCTTACTGGCCTCATCAGATTTGGTTCCCCTTTCTCGGGCCTTATCTACTAGACAATCCATGGACTCTGGACCCAGTGCCAGACCTCTTGACACACGTGCCAGGCTGTCTTCACCCCAGCCTCCACACCCTCAAATTGACAGCATGGCTGCTCCATTTCCATCCCTAGTCAGGCTTCATGATTTTTCACCCGCTGTGACCCACATTCTCACTTCCTCACATAAACCCTCCACTAGAAAGTTATACACCAGCAAATGGAGAAGTTTTTCTACCTGGGCTGAAGAAAGAAATGTTGACCCTTACACCGCATCCATTCCAGTGGTTTTAGAATTTTTGTCTGAACTATTCCACCAGGGATCTGCTGCTGCCACAATTAGGGTTCAGTTGGCAGTGATATCTAATTTTCATTTGTGTCAACATGAGTCTAACCTGATGTCACACAGACTGTGTAAACCTTTCCTTAAAGGTGATACTTTGTTGAGATCTCCCTTTCAGGAACTGGTAGCTTCTTGGGATCTAAACTTTGTCCTGTCCAAAATAACTTCTCCACTCTTTGAGCCTGCTCATTCGTGCCCATTGAAGTTTCTGTCTTTGAAGACTTTGTTCCTAGTAGCCATCACATCTACTAGACGAGTATCAGAATTACAAGCACAGTCTATCAAGCCCCCTTATTTGATTTTCCACAAATATAGAGTCTCTCTTTGCACAAATTCATCCTTTATCCCTAAAGTGAGCTCCCATAATAGTTTGAACCAGACTATAGAGCTGCCGGTCTTCTTCTCTAACCATTCCAGTGCAGCAGAATACAGATTTCATCAGTTGGATGTTCACAAAAAATTACGGTTCTATCTGCACAGGACTAAAGAACTCAGGAAGTGAGACCAATTATTTGTATCATTCTCAGACTCCAGATTAGGTCTCCCAGTTTCCAAAGTGACCCTTTCAAATTGGATTTCGAGTTGTATATCCTTCATTTATTCTTCCAATGGGAAGTCTTTACCATTCAAAATTAAGGCTCATTCTGCATGATCCCAGTATACATCTGTAGCCTTCCAAGCCTGAGTTCCAGTTGACAATATTTGTGCAGCAGCAACCTGGGGTGCCCCTCACACCTTTATTACTCATTACAAATTGGACCTGACCTCTAGGGGTAGAGCCTCCTTTGGTTCCACGGTACTCAGGAGTATTTTTCCGTGAGCCACCCAAGAATAAGGTGCTAAGGACGCTGTCCCATATGTAAGAATGAAGGCGAGATAGGACTGCAGAACATAAAGAAGTTATGTACTCCCCATAACGTTCCATGTTTGTAGTCCATCTCGCCCTTCATTCTTACGAACCCAGCCTCCTACCCCCGTCCTGGAATGATTTGGAAACAGGATATTTTTTTCCATAATAGGTGGAGACCTTTCATTATTGTTGTTCTTTCTGGATAGCTTTAGTTCTGTCTTTCTATAGTTTAGCAGCAAACAAGATCTGGGGATTGTACTGTTGCACTATGGGATACCTACCTAGCCACGAGCCAACTAGAAGACTTTGAGCTTTGTAATAGGCCGAATCGGAGCAACCCATATGTAAGAATGAAGGGCGAGATGGACTACAAACATGGAATGTTATGGTGAGTACATAACTTCTTTTTTTATGCCCTCTCCAGTTTTCTTTTAGGTGGGACCAGACAATCCATCATGGGAGAACAGGCCAGTGGGAAATTCATCTCATCCCTTAGTTGGTTTCTCTCACACTTAGTTGTCTAGTCATACCAGATGTTCTTCGTGTTTCACTGTTGCAGTCATTACATTTGGGTAATCCTGCTGGCAGGTTGCCCTCAGTCGGCCTGAATTCCAAAGTCTTGGGTCCTGCGTCGGCTGCTGTCGCACCCTCCCTGACGGCAGGTCGTCAGGGGTATAAAAGAAGTAGCTGACACCATTTTTTTCAGTCTTTCTTGCCGCGCGGTGCCCAAAGCAGAAGCAGTTCATAAATGCCGGTTGGCCGACTCCTGAGATTTTCGTGTTCGAATTTCAGATCCGAAGTCTGCAGTAAAGCTAAGTACCCCATTGGGGAAACTTTTTTCTTGCTCCAGACTGATGTCAGAAAAAGTAAATAACTGTATTTCTTGTGGAAAGCAAATATCTCATAAGGACTTTCATTCTTACTGTATTCCTTGCCTAGGCCCTGATCACAACGTTTCTTGTTGTTGGTTTTGTGCTAGATTTAACCAACGCACTATTAAGCGTCGGTATGATTTTGCTTTAAACTATTTTGGACGCCAGTTTAATTATCCAGAAATGTCATTGGATAGCATTCCAACTACCGGAGTTCACAAAAAAATGCAAAGAAAAGGAGAGAGATAAACAACCAAGGTCCAAAACCGACGACAAAGCTTCTCCTAAGCCAGTAGCCGGTTTTCAGTGAGGCGCTTTCGCAGCCCCTGATGCCCGCTACTTTAGAGTCGCAGGCCACTACCAACTCCCACATGGAGCCGGTCATGCAGCTGGAAACTCAAGTTATTGGAGCTTCGGATACTATTCCCTCAGATGGGTCCAGAGCTGCTGAGCAGGCACCGACTTCTGAGGGTGTATTCAAACCTAAACATCTTTATATTAAACCGACTTCAGCTTCAAACGCAAAGACTAAAGCACCTTCTAAAGCAAAGAAACAAACTCTAGAGACACGTGGACAGGCCTCTATGCCCAAAAAACAGATGCTCAACATGGCCGAAGACTTGATTACCTTGATCAGGGGTACGCCTCCCCCTCCTGATAAGAGGCCTAGGCAAGAGACTGACTATGAAGCTTCAGATCAGGTTTCTCTTTCTTGTGATTCCTCTTCTGATCAGGAATATTCTCTCCCCCCCCCCCCCATGAGGATTCTGATGCTGAAGAATCTATACCTTCAGCTTCTCCTCCGGAGGACTATTCTTTTGGGGAAACCTTGCATACCATGAGGGAGCATTTCCACTGGGAGAGCCAAGATTTTTCAGAATCTAAAAAGAGGCTCAGGGATTTCCTTTTACTAACTCAACACAGGCCTCTAGACATTCCACCTGTGTTAGACATTGTAGATGATGTGTTTTCAGAGTCTAGTCTTACCCCTGACTCGTTACCTCCAGCTCCTGTTAAGCCTGACAGATATTACAGGGTTCCTGACTCTCATAAATTCCTTTTTAAAAACCCTTCCGCAGACCCTGAAACTATTTCACAGGGTCCCAAAGGAGTTAAGGCTTCCGCTGCAAAAAACCCTACCCCCTCTGACAGAGATTTTAGGGCACTGGATAGATGGGGAAAAAAGGTTTACACATCTGCTACCTTGGCTATAAGGGCCTTAAACTGTCAGTTTCATATGCTCAAATATCAGCAACATGTCATGGCATTGCTTAAACAGAAAATGTTGTTAAACTCTGAATGTGCAGAAAACAAGGAAATGCAGAATTTATTGCATGCAGCTGAACAAGTTGGAACGCATACTTTGCAATGTGGTTTTGATTCATTGGAGGCCTCCTGCAGGGCCGCAGTTACGGGTTCTGTAATTAGGAGGCATGCTTGGTTAAAGGAACAAAATGTCAAAGTTAAATTATTAGATGCACCTTTACAGCATGATGCTTTGTTTGATGTTAAGGCAGAAGAGGTGTTAAAGAAAATGGAGGGCAGAGCCAAATCTATGCAAACTGTCAAAGATTTCTTACAAGTATAGCCACCTAGGTTTAGTAGACACTGGCCTACAAAGAATTGGTCCTTTCCTGTGTCAGACAGACCTCAGAGGGGCAGATCCAGACGCCCTAGAGGCAGATCCCAGGCACAAGGTTCATACAGGTCAAAGCAATGGGGTGCTTCTACCCCCAAAGTTGGAGAAGACAAATCACAACCATACAGGAAACAGTCCCAATGACTTCCCCCTGCCTGCACCAAGCACATATCTCCTGGCAGCACACTTAGGTGGAAAATTAGCACTTTTTTCTCAAAACTGGCACATTATAACACAGGACAAGTGGGTTATAAATATAGTGTCACAAGGCTACAAGTTCCATTTCCATACCCTGCCAAAGGCAAACGGCTGGCCAGATCTGCCAAAAAAATCAATGGGCAGAGGCACAAATCCCTCATGGACATGGGGGCCATTCAACAAGTACCAGAGCAAGAGCAGGGACAATGATTTTCCTCAAGACTGTTCTTGGTACCCAGAAAGGACAAGGCCTGGAGACCAATGCTGGACCTATCTATTCTGAACACATTCCTGGATATACCAACATTCAAAATGTTAACTTTGCAGCAGCTTCTGCCCATGCTGGGCAAGAACGCTTGGCTTGTGACTTTAGATCTAAAAGAGGCATACCTGCATGTCCCAGACAGACAATTATGCAGAAGATACCTCAGATTCAAGGCTGGCTCAATGCATTACCAATTCTCTGCACTGCCCTTTGGCTTTTCTACTGCGCCCAGGGTCTTTACAAAGTGCCTGGCACCAGTAATTGCATTCTGCAGATAAAGAGGAATACAAATATATTCTTACTTGGACGACTGTCTAATTCAAGCAGAGAACAAGGACATTCTTCTACAGCATCTGGCATTTGTGAAAAGACTTCTAACTTGCCTAGGGTACACAGTCAACGAAAAGAAATCAAAACTTGTACCTTCTCAAGAGATAATATTCCTGGGTGCAAGCTTAAATACAACTGCCCAGATGGCTTATCTCATGCCAGACAAACAAAGGCAACTGACTTCTTACTTCAAAAGCATGGCAACAAAGACCTAGTTATCTACAAGAAAAATTCTGCAGGCTTTGGGCTTCATGGCATCCTGCATCCTACTAATTCCGTATGCAAGACTGCATATGAGGAAACTTCAATGGTACCTAAAAAGTGTATGGACTCAACACTGCCACAGCCTGGAAACAATGATTACTCTCATTCCCTTCCTGCAACAGGAGTTTCGATGGTGGGCGAAGGCTTGTCACCAGAACAAGGGACACCCATTCACATTACCCCCAGTCAGGCAGACACTAACAACGGATGCATCAGATTATGCCTGGGGGGCCCACATGGCAGGAAGATGCATTCAGGGCACATGGTCCTCAAACCAAATGCATCTACATATCAATCAAAAAGAGATGCTAGCTGTTCAAAATGCCCTGACAGCCTTCAAGGACCTACTTCATCCGGGACAACTACTGATAAAGACAGACATCACCAAGGTCATGTGGTATATAAACAAGCAGGGGGGCACACATTCTTACTCCCTTTGCAGACTAGCCATGACTTTGTGGGACACAGCATTGACTTACCAAGTACATCTGCAGGCACAATTCCTGCCAGGAAAGGAAAATACTCTGGCGGACGAACTAAGCAGAAACCTCATGGATCCCCATGAGTGGCAGCTGGATCCACAAGTCTTCAGCATGATAACAAGGAAATGGGGATGCCCGGACATAGATCTATTTGCCTCCCCTCACAAGTACCACCTAAAAAGATTCTGCACAAGGACTTATCACAGACAAGCATGGAAAGTGGACGCCCTATCTTTCATCTGGAAAAACCTATCAGTATATGCCTTTTCTCCACTGCCTCTCCTCCCCAAGGTACTCCTAAAGGTCAGACAGGAGAAGCCAAAGATGATACTGATTGCCTCAGACTGGCCCCGTCGGTACTGGTATCCAATCCTAAGGAACTTGTCTCAATGCCCAGCTTGGACCTTACCTCAAATACCCCATCTACTATCCCAGCAAAACAGTCAGATCTTGCACAGCCAACTCAGGACTTTAAACCTGGCAGCATGGCGGATAATGTAATCATACAAAGCACACCTCTCAGTAAAGCTGTGATGGATGTAATTTTGGAAGCCAGAAGGCCTAGCACTAGAAAATCTTATGCTGGAAAATGGAAGCGATTCTGTGCTTGGAACCAGGCACAAGAAACTGATACAGCTGTACCAAATATTCCTCAGATTTTGCAATACTTAACTGAGATGCTGGACAACGGCCTATCTTTTTCATCCATTAAAATTCATGCCTCTGCCATTTTGGCTCATTACAATACAGAGCCATCAATCTTTTCTCATCCTTTATTAAAGCAGTACCTCAGAGCAGCCAAAAATGTAAGGCCTCCAAGGAGATCACCAATACCTGCATGGGGCCTCAACTGTGTCTTGGAAAAACTCACCCTGCCTCCTTTTGAGCCAGCTGCTACTGCTGATATAAAGTTTTTATCTTGGAAAACAGGTCTGCTCCTAGCAATAACTTCTGCAAGACGAGTTTCAGAGCTACAGGCACTCATGGCTGTGGAACCTTTTTTCATGTTTTATCCAGACAGGGTTTCTCTGAGGACAAACCCAACATTTATGCCTAAGGTGGTGTCCAGTGTGACTCTTAACCAAACTATTCATCTGCCAACTTTTTATCCAAATCCACAGAGCAAGGGGGAGAGAATTCTGCATTCTTTGAACGTACACAGACAGCTTAGATTCTACTTGGACAGAACCAAAGTTTTCAGGAAGACAGAGCAATTACTAGTGGCATATACTGCAGGATCACAAGGAAAGGCTATCTCAAAGCAGACTATTTCAAAGTGGATAGGCCACTGCATTCATTTCTGCTATTTTCACCATGGCAAGCCAGTGCCTAAGGGCATCAGGCCACATTCAACCAGAGCTGCAGCCACTTCAGCAGCCTTTCTCAGGGGAGTACCAACTAAAGACATTCTAGAGGCTGCTACTTGGAGTTTAGTGCACACCTTTACAAAGCACTATCATCTGTACTTTACTCTAAATCCAGGGCAGGCTTTGGCACTGCAATTCTGCAGGGCCTCATAGCCGCTCCTAATGCTGTTTAGTTCCAGCCTCCCAACCATAGCTTTGGGATTCTACCCAAATGTAATGACTGCAACAGTGAAACACGAAGAACATAGTACAGTTGTGTACACTTACCATAAATGTAGATGTTCGAGTGTATTCACTGTTGCAGTCCCGGTTACCACACGCCATCCCCCTTTTTTCTGCTGGAACTTATCTTTTCTTCTCTGATTTATACAACCTATGTGGTGTATTTGCTTGTAGATGAAGGTAAAGTTTATATTGGTGCATATATTTTTATATATATATACATTTTGTCTACCCTTTCAGGGGGCACCTGACATCTGGGGTAAGAAAAACTGAAGAAAATGGCGTTGGCTGCTTCTTTTATAGCCCTGACATCAGGGAAGGGAAAGGGGCGACAGCAACCAACATAGGACCCAAGACTTTGGAATTCAGGCCGACTGAGGGCAACCTGCCAGCAGGATTACCCAAATGTAATGACTGCAACAGTGAGTACACTCGAACATCTACATTTGTGGTAAGTTTACACAACTGTACTTTCACTATAATTGCAGTCTACAAAGCTATACTCGAACATCTACATTTGTGGTAAGTTTACACAACTGTACTTTCACTATAATTGCAGTCTACAAAGCTATTTATTGTGTAGTTTGATTATTTTTTTCTGTGTGTTGTTTGCCGTTTATCTGTCAACCATTCAAATCTGACTTGAACCACTGTCATGGGACATACAGAAGGGCTGACAGCTACGTCATTGTTTGTGCCCCTGTTCCTGTTGATCCTTCCCTGGGTCTGACATTGTTCTGCATGTCTTTGTTTCCTGATATGAAGGAGCTTGGCTTATTCCTCAATTCATTCTGTTTCAGAACCAGCACTACAGTGTTTATTTCACATCGACAGCTCACACACGCATGTTGTAAAGCACAGACTATAAGGGTGGTTTCTTTAATACTGCAATCCCTCTCTTGGTGACTGACAATGACTGCTACATTACCAGGAGCATATCCTACTCCCCTCCCTATACTAATGCCTGCTACAGTGCATACAGCTGAGGGCTACCATCACCAGTTTGAGAGTGCTAATTCCATGTTTCCCAGACTACTCCCCTTGTAATCATGCAAGCCTCCATTTGTAGGGGAGCAGAAGCAAGGTAGCCAGGTGGAATCACCATCCGTCTCAAGGGGTATAAAAGCTAGCACAAACTGCTTCTTTCTCAGTCCACCTTGACCCGGCTCTTCAAGCATCCAAGCAACTCATCATTTGTTTCCTTAGTTTACCTACAAACAAAAAAAAAAAAAAAGAAAGGAAAAAAAGAGATGTTCTTCATCTCACATTGCTGCAGTCCTTACATATGGGTAGTCCGCTGTCCTCGGTCGGCCCGAATACCAAAGTATTAGGCTGACGTCGGTCAAGGCACTTAAAACTGACATCAGGACGTCAGGGTACATAAGCGCATGACCGACGTCATATCCTCAGTCTTTTTTGCCGCATGGTCCGATGCAGAAGCAGCGTTGCAAGTGCCGTTCGGCGTTCTGAAATTTTTCGAGTTCGGAGTTTCAGACCGAATCCAAGTTGGCTAGGTACCCCGTTGGGAATATTTTGTTTTTCTTGCCTCAGTGTATTACCGGATGTCAGAAAAAGTGAATAACTGTATTTCTTGTGGGAAGCAGATACCGCATAGGGATTATCATTCTTTGTGCATTCCTTGTTTGGGGCCTGAGCACGACGTTGTCGGGTGTCGCTTTTGTGCTAGGTTCAATAAGCGCACTATTAGCGAAGGTTAGATTGTGCTAGGCTGGTCTTTGGTAAGCGGTGCAATTATAATATGCCGTCGGACTCTCCGGCGCCCGCTTCTACGAAGAAGCGCAAAGACAAAACTGTTAAACCCAGGCAAGATGAGTCGTCCGTTCCGGACGCCGGTTCTTTAGAGGCTTCAGTGGAACCGGTGGTTCCGACGGAGACTTCTCTGGAGTCTCAGGGGGAGACTTTGATTTTGCAGGATGTGGCCTCTCAAGAGGCAGGTCAGGCTGAAGGGGCTTCTCAGGTTACTGTACTCCCCTCCCTTCCTAGGGTGGTTAGGCCCTCTCCTTCTGTTTCCAAGGCTTCTCCCAGAGGCAGGCCAGGTTTAGCTTCTGTTGGTGTCACTCCTTGTTCAGCAGGGTCTGTGCCTAAGAAGCACATTCTTAAAATGGCAGAAGATTTGATTACTCTGATTAGAGGTTCTTTGCCCCCTCCTGATAAGAGGCCTAGGGTGGAGCCAGAGTTGGGAAGTTTTGAGCAGGCTTCGGATGTTTCAGAGTCTTCGGCTGAAGACTTGCAGGAGTACTCTCCTTATTCTGATTCTGATGCAGATGATTCCACTCCTTCTGCTTCTCCTCCAGAGGATTTTTCTTTTTCAGAGACACTTCATTCTATGAGGGAACATTTTAAGTGGGAAGGTCAGGACTTCTCTGATTCTCGGAAAAGGCTTAGGGAATTTTTGCTTTTGCCCCAACATAGGCCCTTGGCTATACCCCCTGTTCTGGATGTTGTGGAAGATGTGTTTTCAGAGGCTTCACTTAATCCTGATTCTCTGCCTCCTGCGCCTGCTAAACCGGATAGGTATTACAGGGTGCCTGAGGCTCATAAATATCTTTATAAGAGTCCTAGGGCGGACCCAGAAACTATTAGTCAGGGACCTAAGGGTGAAAAAAGCCTCTGTTGTAAAAAATCCGGTTCCTCTAGATAAAGAGGCCAGAGCTTTGGATAGATGGGGAAAGAAGGTCTATACATCTTCTACCTTAACTATGAGGGCTTTGAATTGCCAGTTTCATATGTTGAAATATCAAAACTTTCTTCTTTCTCAATTGAAGTCTAAGGTGGATGCTCTGGCGGAAGGCATTGAGTGTAAAGAATTACAAGATTTGGTGCATGTCTCTGAACAGGTGGGTAAGCATTCATTACAGTGTGGTTTTGATGCTGTGCAGGCCTCGTCTAGGGGGGCTGCCACTGGTTCACTTCTTCGCAGGCACGCCTGGCTGAAGGATCAGAATTTATCTGACCATGTTAAGACAAGGATTTTGGATGCTCCTTTGCAGTCTGATGTGTTGTTTGGTTCACCTGTGGAGTCAGTCTTGAAGAAAATGGAAGACAAGGCTAAGTCTATGCAGGCTGTTAAAGATTTTTTGCAAGTTCAGCCTCCGAAGTTTAGTAGGAATTGGCCTGCTAAGGGGTGGACGTATCCTTCTTATGATTCTCAGTCTAGGGGTAGATCTAGACGTGGTAGGGGCAGAGCTCAGAGTTCTTTCAGACCTAGAACAGGGAGTTCACCTGCACAATCTTTGGGTGAGGGCAGGGGCCAGTCCTTTCGTAAACAGGACCAATGACCTACTTTTTCAGCTGCCAGATCCTTCTTGCCTGGCAGCACCTTTGGGAGGAAGGTTGGCACTCTTCAAAGAAAATTGGATTTTGATTACCCAAGACAAATGGGTATTGGATATCATACACCAAGGTTACAAGTTTTATTTCCATACCTTGCCTCCTTTCAAAGGCATGCCAGACGTTCCTCCTCAGCAAAGGCTAGAGGCTCACAAACAAATTTCTCTTCTACTTCAAATAGGGGCCATACAACCTGTCCCTCTGCCAGAAGTGGGCCTAGGATTTTATTCTCGCCTGTTTCTAGTTCCAAAGAAAGGGAACACATGGAGACCAATTTTGGATTTATCTATCCTCAACACATATCTGGACATTCCCAAGTTCAAAATGTTGACGTTACAACAGCTTTTACCTCTGCTGGGCAAAGACCACTGGATGGTGACTCTGGATCTCAAGGAGGCTTACCTTCATGTTCCTATCAGGCCCAGTTGCAGGAAGTATCTGCGTTTTCGGGCTGGGACTTTTCATTATCAGTTCTCTGCATTGCCCTTTGGCTTATCTACTGCGCCCAGAGTGTTCACGAAGGTTCTGGCTCCAGTGGTAGCTTTCTTCAGGCTAAGAGGAATACAAATCTATCCTTATTTGGACGATTGCCTGATTCTGGCCCAAGGAAAGGACGAACTTCTTCATCATTTACAGTATGTGATGGCAGTGTTAAGATGCCTGGGGTATTCTGTGAGCGACATAACGTCCAGTCTAGTACCCTCTCAGGACATGTGCTTTCTGGGTGTGAGACTGAATACAGCATCCCAGATGGCCTTTTTGACCCCGGACAAACAAAAGAATCTTTCTCTTTACTTCCACCAATTGTCTCGTCAGTCCAGGCTGACTGCAAGGACAGTCCTTCAAGCCTTGGGGTTCATGGCATCTTGTATTCTGGTACTTCCCAATGCCAAACTGCATATGAGGAAGCTACAATGGTATCTCAAGAATGTATCGGCGCAGCACTGCCAAGATTTGGACACTGTCATTCAGATAATACCTTGCATTCAAAAGGAATTTTGTGGTGGGCTCAGGAATGTCACCTAAACAAGGGACTCTCTGTGACCCGACCAGAGGCGAGTCAGATTTTAACGACAGATGCCTCAGACAAAGCTTGGGGAGCTCATCTAAATGGAAAATGGGTACAAGACACGTGGCCTGCCAGACTTCAACATTTACATATCAACTTGAAGGAGATGTTAGCAGTCCAATTTGCATTGATAGCTTTCAAGGATTTACTTCTTCCAGGGCAGGTGTTGATTCAAACAGACAACACAACTGTCATGTGGTACATCAACAAGCAAGGGGACGATTCATATCCTCTATGCAGACAAGCAATGATTTTGTGGGAGACTGCTCTCAGTTTACAGCTAAATCTTCAGGCAAGGTTTCTGCCAGGAGCACAGAACTCCTTAGCAGATGTGTTGAGCAGACAAATTATGGATCCCCACGAGTGGAAATTGGATCCTCATGTATTTCAGAAATTGACAGTGTTATGGGGAACTCCAGACATAGATCTGTTCGCTTCTCCACTAAATTACCAGCTGCCAAAGTTTTGCACAAAAAGGTTTCATCCCACAGCTTGGAAGGTGGATGCTCTCTCATTCAATTGGAGCAATCTTCACGTGTATGCCTTTCCACCTCTGCCTCTCCTCCCAAAGGTACTCCTGAAGGTCAGACAGGACAAGCCAAACATGATTTTAATAGCTCCGGATTGGCCTCGACAGCACTGGTACCCATTACTGAGGAGTCTGGTACGGGAGCCTCCATGGCCTTTGCCTTCGATTCCTCACCTGCTATCTCAGGAGAACAGTCATTTACTCAATGTCAAACTTCACTCTCTACATCTAACAGCCTGGCATATTCTGTTTTAAACCCTGGAGGGACTCAGCTTCCACAACAAGTTTTGAATGTTATTTTGGAGGCCAGAAGACCTAGTACAAGGAAAGTTTACGCAGATAAATGGAGGAGATTTTTATTTTGGAGTACAGCAAAGGACTTTGATGTTTCTAAACCTAATTTAAGTGTTGCTCTTCAATACCTTACTGAGTTATTGGACAAAGGTTTGTCCTTCTCCTCTATAAAGGTTCATGCTGCAGCGATTTCTGCTCACTATGACTGTGACCCACCATTATTTTCTCATCCTTTGTTTAAGCAATTCCTTAGAGGGGCAAAGAATATAAGACCCCCACGTAGAGCTCCTACTCCTGCTTGAGATCTCAATTTTGTGTTGGAGAAACTCACTCTACAACCTTTTGAGCCTGCAGCAACTGCAGAGTTGAAATATTTATCATGGAAGACTGCTTTTTTGTTGGCCATTACCTCTGCGAGAAGAGTTTCTGAATTACAGGCCCTTATGGCGGTTGAGCCTTTCTTAATTTTCCACAAGGACAGGGTGTCTTTGCGTACTAACCCTTCTTTTATGCCTAAAGTGGTTTCTAGTGTGGCTTTAAACCAAACTATTCATTTGCCTACTTTTTATGCAAACCCCCAAAATAAAGGGGAGAGGATTTTGCACACTTTGGATATACACAGACAGTTGCGATATTATTTGAGCAGAACTAAAGGGTTCAGGCAGTCTCAGCAGTTGTTTGTTTCTTTTGCTTTGGGTTCTCAGGGCAAACCTGTTTCAAAACAAACTATTTCTAAGTGGATTGGTTTTTGTATTGCTTTCTGTTATTCCCATCATGGTAAGGAGATTCCAGCTGGGATTAGGCCTCATTCCACTAGGGCTACTGCCACTTCTACAGCTTTTTTAAGGGGGGTGGCTACTAAAGATATTTTGGAAGCAGCTACTTGGAGTTCAGTGCATACTTTCTCTAAGCATTACCACCTTCCACTTTACTCTAAATCTAGGGCTGGATTTGCCACTGCAATTTTACAGGGCATTTTGGCAGCCCCTAATGCTTTATAGTTTTGCCATCCTCCCTTACCTCTGCTTTGGGATTCTACCCATATGTAAGGACTGCAGCAATGTGAGATGAAGAACATAGTACATTTTTGTACCTACCATAAATGTAGATGTTCAAGATCCACATTGCTGCAGTCCAATTTACCCTCCCTCCTTCCCTCTGTAGTGAGAGGTGGTGGTGTGGTTTGGGTTGTACATATTGTAAATATGGTTAGTGCAGGGGTGGTTGGTTATTTTTTGCTGTTTTTTGGCTTTGGCCTTTCTTGTTAGGGCCTTCTGACATCTGGGGCAAGAAAAGACTGAGGATATGACGTCGGTCATGCGCTTATGTACCCTGACGTCCTGATGTCAGTTTTAAGCGCCTTGACCGACGTCAGCCTAATACTTTGGTATTCGGGCCGACCGAGGACAGCGGACTACCCATATGTAAGGACTGCAGCAATGTGGATCTTCGAACATCTACATTTATGGTAGGTACAAAACTGTACTTTTCTGATACACCCCTGACTATTATTAACAAGATGCTCTTGTTCTGGTTTTATTTATTTATTTATTTTATTTATTTATTTTTATTTATTTTACATTTGTTGACCAGGATAGTCCGACTGGATGCATGTCCATTTTCAGCGGAGGCCCGGGGAGAAAAGCTCCAAGGGTAAGCAGACACAGCATTACATAATACCAGCATTACATATTACAAACAGACTATTTACAGTGATTACATAAGTAAACAAGTTAAACAGGTTCCACAGGTTAGAGTTAATCCTGAGCGTAAGTCAGGGTTAAATTAAATTACACAGTAAGCTGGTTAACAGATTTTTACACATTCTAGAGAGACTTAGCCAGGCTTGATACATTGACATAGCCAGTTAAGTGCCAAATGTTGCTTGAGTCTAATTTTAAATTGACCCAAGGTAGAAAGTAAGGTAATATCAGCTGGAAGAGAGTTCCAGGGTCTACTTACAGAGTTTGCAAAGAGAGAGTCACCGGTTGTGTTATTAATTTTGCTAGTCTGAATTAGTAGTTTGTCAGAGGATCGAAGCGGTCTAGGATTGTTAAAGGGGGTGATAATATTTTTAAGTGCATGAGTATTGTCCGGATTATAGAGGATTTTATAGGCCATAATCAGTTGTTTATACTGGATTAGGCTGGGTAGCTCAAGCCATTCAATCTGATTTGCAATGATGTGTCCTAAAAGGCAGCCCAGTGGCAAACCTGGCAATGTGGTTGTAGCAAATTGAGAGTTTGTTAAGGACAGTCTTGTTTAAATTCGAGAGTAGAGGGGATGCATACAAAAGGGTTGAAAGAAGGTGAGAGCGAGCTATGGCAATTTTAGCTGGAGGGGTTAGGAAGGCTTTTATTATGTAAAGTGACCCTAGTTTTTTATTGATGGTTTTGATAGTTTGTTTAACATGTAGGTCGAATTTTAGATTATTATCAATGATGACACCTAATAGTTTTGTAGAAGGGTCAGGGGAGATTATTGTGCCATCATTTGAATTTATGGTAAAGGTGAAAGCGGTAGACCTACGTGTTTTATATTTTATGAACTGATAATGTGTCTTAGTTGTCAGTGTTCTGAGAACGTGTGAGTCTGATGGTGACCAAAGCCTTCTCCTCGATAATAAAGATACATCAAAAAGAGTCAGTCCAGTTTTATTTTTCTCTTATGCGATATATATTTAAAATATTCTAATGGAGACCTTTTTTCTTACATAGCTTGTGATTGTGACCCAAGGGGTATCGAAACATCTCAGTGCAACAGAATAAATGGCCACTGCTCCTGCCGTCAGGGAGTATCTGGTGTTCGCTGTGACCAGTGCGCTCGAGGGTTTACTGGCCAGTTCCCTGACTGCCAGCCATGCCACCAGTGTTTTGGGGACTGGGACCGCATAGTACAAGATCTCACTGCACAGACCAAGCGACTAGTGCAGCATGCTAAGGAGGTACAGCTAACTGGTATCACTGGAGCCTTTGAGAAGAACTTTCGAGACTTGGAGTTGAAATTATCACAGGCTCAGGCAATTGTGAAGGAGCGTAATGCAACAGCCAGTACAGTGAACAGTCTCATGAAGCTTATTGATGAACTCAGGTAATGGAATCTGGCACTTTATTGCAGCAAAAGTGACATAACGTGTTTAACAGGCACAAACTGCATTAAACTTGAGAAACCATTCAGAACTGCAGAGTTTAAAAATGTTTCTTTCATTTAATTAATTAAATTTATTTATTTATTTATTTATTCTTCCTTTCCTTTGACTTGTCAGGTCTACAAGGTATATAAGCCTTTATTCCTATACTACTGCCAAACTATGGAATGCTCTGCCTTCCTCTATCACTAAACTAGTCTCTATAAAATCCTTTAAATCTGCTCTAAGTTGCCAATACCTCAGTAATCATATCTGTCCCTATAACCACATGATCGAACCACCATAAACTAAGTTACTCACCCACTTTTTCCTTCCTTCCATGTTAGTTTAAAATCTCTAACTGTACTATATATCTCTTTACTCCCAGATCTACCTGTAGCTTGTAAGAATGTCTACTGTGAAATTCTATCATCTGTGTGATTTTTTTGTCAATTTATTGCATATTGTATCCCCAATGTAGTTTGTACTAAACATCAGAACTTTGTCTATACTATTTTGAATATTATTCTGTATTAAATTTCTGGGTACTTAGGTATTATCGCAACCAGATTGGGGACGAGGCATAACTCCTGATGTTATCGGGAAACAAGGGTTTTGTGAAGTGAAAAGAGGCGTGTGGACTATAAATCAATACTCCTTCACCTTGTCTGTGACAGAGGAATAGGAATTTGTATCAAATTCATCTTCCCGGGACCATCCTTTACCGCAGCGCCTCCATACAAAATGAAAAGAACCGGGCAGATGAGAACAAGCAGCACTTTAAATTCTTCCACAGTCAAAAGTAGTCCGGAAAAGGTTTACTCTTACTGACGATCCTTGTAGAAAAAACAATTAACCCCAATATACAAGTCATTGTAATGCATGATACAACACAGGGATTCTACCCTTTCTTCATCCGAAGCATCTTAGACAGGATTGCAGTGCTGCCCCCCCCCCCCTCTCAAAAAAAAAAAAAACACTTTTTAAACATAACACATGAAAGCATGGAAGGTTGAGCCCTACACAAAGTCACAACAACATAAAACCTGTAGAAATGCAGATGTAAACAAACACGATAATGAAAAGGGTGAGTACCCGGTGTTAGAGGCAAGCTGGAACTGTATGCCTTAACCAACTGTTAGCTTCAGTTATGCCAGTAAAAGACGCAACCCAGAAGGTGGAGTTGGGCCAGTATTCCTGTCCCTGTTGCAGAACTGAGGTGATAGGAATGTGAGTTGGACTTTAACCAACCCTTGGCAGTGCAGGATAAATGACTTTTGGCATAACATTAGGAAGTAGGACGACTTCCCAATCTGGTTGCAATAATACGCAAGTACCAATTTCTGTATTTATATTTGGAATTTTTCTCCCCAGGCCTCCATTGAAAATGGGTTTCTGACCCAGTGAACTTTCCTGGTCATCAAATGTCGATAAATAAATAATCAACTCAGGTTTTTTGGGTGAAAGAGAGAAGAGTAGTAGAAAAACATTGAAGTGATGGATATGTCTTTGTTAAAGATTTTATGTTTTGATCACCATTTGACAATCCAAAGTATTTTAGAGAATTAAGGGACTAGTACACTGCTTTTTAATTCTTACTGTGTGTTTTTGGTTGCATTCTGTAAAATGTTTATTTGCTCTGTCAATAGGATTTTGAATTTTGTAGCTGTAGCTCTTCTTCGGTATAGATATTTCCCTTTCATTAAAACATAAGGTTTCAATACCTCTTTTTATTTGTGGAGAGCAGCTTTATGTATTCTGTATGCCAGTGAAATTCAAAACAACATTGTTGATGGAGGTGAATTCGTCGTTCAAACAAAAAAAAAAAACTTAAGGTTATGTGCTATAAACTAACAATGTTGTGCAATGTTGCAGTGGTTCTGCATATTCTCTTTAATGATTTTTTTTTCAGAAGAAAAGTAAGTTACATTCAGGGAGTAATTGCAGGTAAAAAGATGTGTTGTTACAAAATGCCTGATTTTTTCAGCTTCAAAGTCTCATAATATGTCATATATTGGAATTTGTTATTAATCTGCTTTATGTAAGCTACCCACATATCTGTAGATGCAATATTTTTAACACAGTCTTGCTTTGCCTTAGCTCAGCATTTCTGTTCAGATTTTTGTATTGTGCTGTCACATCCTTATTTTGTGTGTGTGTGTGTGTGTGTGTGTGTGTCATACCTCTCAACCTGGAAACATCAAAAATCTGGACAAGGCCCGTGAAAAATAGGTACAAATCTGTACTCTGATTAACATACAATTTGCATATATAATTATGTAACCACACCCACTCCAATGGAATTGTGGGATACCAACTTTCAAATGCAAACTGAAGAACAGACAACCAAAATACGGCACCAGAGTCCCCCTGCAGCCATTGCAATGTCCCATTACCTGGCTATTTTTCCCCATTTACCATAAACACTAATGTGCGCATACTGCTTTAGTAATACAATAATTTGGATTTTATTTTTACATTTTACAGCCCAATGCACAAACACCAATAGAGATCTGCTAAACAAAGCAACACTGTCACATAACGAAAACAGACTTGGCATTAAAACTTCTCTGTCCTTGAAACTCACATTCATTGAAACAACATTGAAACCCACAGACTACTAACTACATTTACATGCAGCTTCAAAACCCCTTTCTGCTTCTTACAGCACAGCTATGCAACACAGAAGCAAAATGTCTATAAATCATGAGACCCTAGATTTGCATGAAAAGCTAGATGGGTAGCTTTGCACACTGTGCAAGCTATCTATAAATTCCAAAAACAGTCTGTCACATTTTAGACTTGTCTAGTAAGCAGCTACAAGATCTATGTAATGTTCTAACTAAATGGTCTTTGGGTGTACTTTTTCTGTACTGGGTAAAATTCAGATCCATTGTTAAACCCTCACTAATTCATTTATAAAGCAGGCACTACTATGTTTCAATGGCTAACTATAGAATTTTAATTCTTCAGACTTTAAACCAAGCCATAAAGCTCTCTCCCACCAGACAAAGACAGTAGAACCCTTGAGAGACTGGGTAAAAAGGCTTATGCTTCAGCCACCTTGGCATTCAGGGCCATCAAGTATCAGATACATATAACTAAGTACTCCTTAGAGCTTTTGTCTCTGGCATCTAGTGCCATTGCAGATCTTAGAGATTCTGACAGAAAAGCCTTGGTTCTCAATATCCTGGGAGCTTCCTCCCAAGTGAGAAGACATTCCATTAAATGCAGCTATGATGCTGCGGAGGCTTGTGCCAGGGAAACTACTATTGGTTCAGTTCTTAGAAGATTTTCCTGGCTCAGGTTGTAGCCCCTACAAGAAGACTTCAAATCTAAGTTAATGGATGCACCATTAGACAATTCAGCCTTACTTGGTAAAGCAGCAGCCTGTTTATTTAAGTCTCTACAGGAAAAAAACAAGGAACTCAAGGAGTTGAAACACATCATGGTTTCCCCTGTGCCCAGGTTTCATAGGAAGTTCCCATCTAAACCTGTTTTTGTCCACAGCTGTGCCCAGCACTCCACCGGTAAATCTTCCAGTGGAGGCAAGAGACAACAGAAGCCTAGGGGTCATGGCCACCCTCACACCAAAGGCAGTCCTTTCCTGAGAAAGCAGGGAGTCTGTGACTACCCTATTGATGCCTCCCTTTCCCATCTCTCCCTTTGCCTTTCAAATGCTGACAGGGTCTGTGAAAGCATCTCCCAAGACACCTGAGTTATTTCCATAATCAAAAAAGGATACTTCATGGTTTGGCACTCCACTTCCACCTTCATGGGCATCCCTCAATCCCCCCCCCCCCCCCAGAGCAGCTGCCCCTCTTCCCAGAGCTCCTTTGGGAGCTTTGGCAACAAGACTCCATTCAAAAGGTTCCTCATATCTCAAGAGGGAAAGGCTTATAGTCAAGAATGCTCTTAGTGCCAGAAAGGATGGCCCCTGGAGACCAGTCCTGGATTTATCCCATCTCAACATCTTCTTAAAGGTTCCTACCTTCAGAATGTTGACACTCCAAACTGTTTCCTCTTATCCTTGTACAAGGATACATGGCATCTCTAGATATAAGAGATGCTTACCTTCACATCCCTATTCACCCCATGTTCAGGAAATTCTTAGATTTTTTCTGTGGGTTCCTCGCATTTTCAGTTCTCTCCCTTGCCCTTTGGTCTTTCTACAGCACTGTGGGTATTCATAAAATGTCTGGCTGCAGTGACTGCTCATTGCAGGCTTTTCGGCATCCAGATTTTTCCATACATAGACAACGTGCTCTTACAGGCCCCAACTTCCCACACTTGACTCCAAAAACTGGAGACCACCAATTCCCTCATGGGAAAACTGGGATTCACCATCAACTACTGGAAGCCAGTTGTCACCCCTTCAGAGGACCACATTTTCCTGAGTTGTCGAATCCAGACAGATATAATGAGAGTATCACTTCTACCTCAGAAGGTGTAGGACCTTCAGTCCTCCTTTCACTTCTTTCTCCTCTGGACTCTCATCACAGCCAGGGATTTCCTCAGGATGCTGGGATTCATGGCTTCAGTCATTCCCATGGTACCAGTGGCAAAACTCCACAAGAGGAAATTCCAGTAATTCCTCAGATTGGTGTGGACCCAGCATTCTCACCCACTAGAATACAAAGTCCTCGTCATCCCTTACATAAAGAGGGAACTGCTTTGGTGGAGACCTAAATCCAGGACTATTCCTGCATCCTGTCACTCCAGCCCACATCCTCTCACCCCAGTCCTTGAACTCTACACAGATCCATCAGACGTGGGCTGGGGAGCAGCCTTTGCAAATTCACAGTTCAGGGAATTTGGTTTCTCTCCCAAAAAACAGAACACATCAACATCAGGGAAATGCTAGCATTGCTACTAGCTCTACAAGCATTTCACCCTCTTCTTTGCCTAGCCCCTCTGCAACTGTTCACAAACATCATGACAGCCCTCTGGTATGTGAATGGGGGGGGGGGGATCCTATCTCCTTTGCAGGTTGGCTCTTCTGCTATGAGAATTTCTTGCCCAATACCACATGACTATTCAGGCTTTGTACATTCCCTCCAACTGGAATCTTGTGGCAGACTCCATAAGCAGGTCCCTGACTCAGTCCTATGAATGGATGCTTCACAGGGTCATGTACCTGGACATAGTCTGCCAATGGGGTATTTTATTTATATATTTATTTGACATTTGTTAACTAGGTTGGCCCAACTGAGCTAGAAGCTCATTTTCAGTGGACACCCAAGGAGAAAAGCTCCAGGAAATTCATGCAAATATTCATAGAACATAGAAAAATATATTTTAAGTTATACAAAATAGTAAAAATAAAAAGTAAAACTTGGAATATGCACAAAAAGTTAAGCAAAAATACAATTACAGTAAACAAATAGAATGAGATCAAGTTAACAGAATCTGTCAGTTTCAAATATGCACAATTATGTATTTACAGATGAGGAATGGAATGTACAATATAAAGTCAGATTGGAGTCAATGTAGTATAAGACTGTCAGTAACTACAAAAATAGATAAACTACATACATACATAATTACATTGTTTTTAGTTGTAGTGCATGCATAGTAGTCACATTACTACATGAGTACAGCTACTTAAAATTGTGAGAGAGGCAGATTCAAAGAAAAGTAGCCATCAAGTTATTAGCGAGGAAGAGAAGTGAGTTAAAGGAAGAGAGAAAAGTTTGTAGAGATGGAAGGGTTCATATAGACTTATTTGCCTCCCCCCTGGACAGACAACTTCCAAAATGTTTGTGCCAGAGTCCCAGGTCCTCTGGTTCGGAAGGTAGACACCCTCTCCTTTTCTTGGAAGGGGATGTTCCTGTATGTATTCCCTTCCCTTCCTCTAATACTAAAGATCCTGTTCAAGATTTGACAGGACCAACTAAAAATCTTGCTGGCGACTCCCTTTTGGCCAAGACAGCACTGGTTCCTTCTCCATCTATGTTTAGCCAAGGACCGTCACAAGTTACCGCACAGAGTGGACCTACTCACACAGAACAAAGGATCCCTGATACACCCACACCTGTCAACGCTACAGCTGACACTGTGGATTATAGGATTCTAATCCCCTTCGGACACCTATTCTCGGAGGATGTGCTCAGGGTTTTGCAGGAGGCCAGAAAACCCAATACCAGAAATTCTTAGGTTTCTAAGTGGAAAAGATTTTCATTCTGCTGTCTCTTTAAGAACCAAGACCCACTGACAGTGGGAATCCCATTGGTTCTGTCTTACTTGTGGTTTGGCTTATTCTTCTGTCAAAGCACACATCAGCTATTTCTGCTTGTCTGCCTCTATCTCCCCCTCTAGCACCCAGATTTGAGATGAAACAATTCCTTAAGGGCGTCCTTCATATTAGGCCTCCCAGAAAACCTATTCCTTCTCCTTGGGACCTTATCTTTATTCCAGAAAATTTGACCCTGGTCCCATTTGAGCCCGCATCTTCGGCCTCCCTCAAACATTGCTCTTGGAAAACTGTTTTACTAGTGGGCTTATCTTCAGCCAGAAGGGTGTTAGAGCTGCAGGCCCTTATGGCGATGCCCCTTTTCTTGGTCTTTTATAAGGACAGGGTATCCTTTCGAGAACAAATCCTTCTTTTATGCCAAAAGTGGTTAATATGTTATCCCTTTAACCAATCCATTCAGTTGCCTAACTTCTTCCCCTTCTCCCCAAAACCACAGTGAGAAGGTATTACACTCCTTAGATGTACACAGACAACTTAGGTTTTACCTGGACAAGGTGAAAGCTATCAGGAAATCTTATCAGCTAATTGTGAACTTTCATCCCAGAGTCTGTGTTTACCCATTTCTAAGCGTACTACTTCTTGGAGTTCAAAGACTATTTGACTTTGTTACACACTCTATGGAAAAAGCCTGTCTTCACCAGTGAGGGGCCACTCTACCAGGGCTGTGGTTTCCTCTAAGGCATTATTCAAGGGCCATCCTTGAAGCAGCCACCTGGTCTTCTATTCATACCTTTACCAAACACTACAAACTGGGTGTCATCTCCAGATCCAGAGCCAGATTTGCTAAAGCCATTTTATAGGGCTTCATTGACAGCTCCTCTGTTTCTCCCACCTCCCTTCCTTCTTGAGCTTTGACACTCTCCTTCAGGTTAACAATACTGCAGCAAGTGAATAGAAGGACATAGAATAGTTGTGTAAAATATTGCCATAACCATGGATGTCCTTCTCTTCACTGCTGCAGTATTCTATCCCCCCCCCCAGTCTGTTGTTTTATTTGGATGTACTGACCTTTTACATCTTTATCTGGCATTCCTCCTGGGGTATTCAGTTCTGAGAATGGTACATGCGTACATCACTTTTATGGCCTACGTCTGACTGCAGCCTATGTGCAACATCCCATGTACCTTACAGTAGTATACGACTTTTATCTACTAGCTGAGGTCAGGTGAGAGATCCCTCAGGTTAAGAATACTGCAGCAGTGAACAGAAGGACATCTGCGGTTATGGTAAGATTTTACACAACTATTCTTTCTCCCTCTGTTTTCCAAACAGGCAACTCATCATCTTAGATTCTTGGGTTCTAGCCATCATCAGTCAGGGTTACTTCAAGGTGTGGAAGTCTCTCCCTTCTTTTTCAGGGATTCCGCAACCTCATCGAGAGCGGCTTCTTCTTTTCTTAGAGGTTCTTGGGTCCCTGGGAACTATTCAGCCTATCCCTCTTTCCCAAATAGGAAAGAGGTTCTACTCCAGAATGTTCCTGGTTACACGAAAAGAGGGCACTTGGTGGCCTATTCGGGATCTCTCCTTGCTTAACACATTTATCAAGGTTCCTTCCTTCCAGATGCTTTCTGTTCAAGCCCTATTTCTGCTGTTGCTGTCCCAGGCTTTTCTTGTGTCTTTGGATCTGATGGGTGCTTAATTTTATACTATTTTCACCCTCTTTACAGGAAATTTTTGCATTTCTCTGTTTCTTCCTCTTATTTTCAGTTCTCTGCTTTGCCCTTTGGCCTCTCTGCTGCCCCAGTGTATTCTCAAAACACCTAGCTCCTGTGATTGATGTCCTTCAAGAATGCAACTGCAGTCATAACATATGGGTTGTCCTGCCTCAGGCAGCCCTCGGTCGGCCGGATTCCAAAGTCTGGGTCCGATGTCGGCTGATGTCGCATTTCTCTCCGACGTCAGAGCGGCTAGAGTACATAAGCATCAGCCGACGCCATTTTCTTCAGTCTTTCTTGCCGTGCGGTGCCCGAAGCCAAAGCAGTTCGCAAGTGCTGGTCGGTCAGCTCCTGTATTCTTCGATTCCGAAGTCATCAAAAAAGCTAAGTACCCCGTTGGGGACCTTTTCTTGCCTCAGCCGATGTCAGAAATTACTGAAAAAGTTAACAATTGTCTTTCTTGTGGTAAACAAATACCTCATAAGGATTTCCACTCTTACTGTCTTCCTTGCCTTGGCCCAAACCACGACGTCTCGGCCTGTGTAGCCTGTGCTCGCTTCAATAAGTGCACTCTCAGGCGCCGGGCGGAGTTCGCTGAAGATTTTTTCGGCGAAAAATTTGCTTACACAATGCCGTCGGAACTTCCGACATCGCAAACTCCCAAGAAACGAAAAGACCGGGACCGACATCCTCAGCCCGCGTCTACCACCGACTCCACGCCAAAACTTACCGCGAGTGCTCCGGTTCCCCCTGAGACGGTTATTCCACTGCTCCGAACCGAAGACACTGCATTACCGACGACTCCGATTCCAGATACCACTCCGACGCCAGTTATAGATTTTCCTCCGGATACTGAAACCGAGGAAATGCCCGAGACCATTGCTGTAGATAAGGTCACTCCTGCACGTGGAGCTGCCAGGCCTCCTATGGCTATGTCTATTAAGGCCTACACTCGGGCTAAGGCAGCCAGCAAGACCAAACATCTTACTACTAAAGCCTTACCTCAGCCTACTCCAGAGACACAAATCATGACTATGGCCGCAGACTTAATTTCTATGATTAGAGGTTCACAGGCCCATCCTGAGAAAGGATACCAGCCTCCTTCTGATAAGAGGCCCCGGGTTGAACCCTCTAACCCTATCCCTTCAGATGAAGATTCTGAGGACTCTGTCCACTCCGATGGCCAGGACTCGGATGCAGAGGATTCCATCCCCTCGGCCTCCCCTCCTGAGGATATTTCTTTTGGGGAAGTTCTGCATACCATGAGGGAACATTTCAAGTGGCAAGGCCAGGAATATTCTGATTCCAGAAAGCGCCTTCGAACTTTCCTTAAAAAGCCCCAGCACAGGCCCTTAGCTATTCCTCCTGTGCTTGATGTTTTGGATGATTTATATTCTGACTCCAGTGTTACCCCTGATTCTCTTCCTCCTGCTCCAGCCAAGCCAGACAGGTATTACAGGGTCCCAGAAACACATTCCCATTTATTCAGGGCCCATACTGTTGATTTGGAAACTATTTCTCAGGGACCTAAAGGTGTTTCAGCCTCCACCTCTAAAAATCCTTTGCCCTCCAACAGGGAAGCTAGGTCATTAGAGAGATGGGGGAAAAAGGTCTACACCTCCACTACTTTATCTATGAGAGCTTTGAATTGCCTTTTACATATGTTACAATATCAGGATTTCCTGTTAGAAGATTTACAGAAAACATTGGCCTCTCCTGATCCTTTAGACAGGAAGTCTTTGCAGGAAGCTGTACATAACTCTCAGCAAGTAAGCAATCACTTCCTGCAGTGTGGATATGATGCACTGGAAGCTTCATGTAGGGCAGCTATGACAGGGACAGTCATTCGTAGACATGCATGGTTAAAAGAACAACCTCTACCAGATCATGTTAAGGCAAAACTTCTGGATGCACCCTTGGAAAAGAACAAGCTTTTTGGTGCTAATGCTAAGGATGTGTTAAAGTCCATCGAGGAAAAAGCAAAATCAGTTCAGACGGTTAAAGATTTCCTCCAGGTTCAGCCCCCAGATTCAGTAGGATTTGGCCTTCAAAAAACTGGTCCTTTCCTAATCCTGAAAAATTTCAAAGGGGTAAAAACAGACGTGGCCGAGGAAGAGGACAATACAGAGGTCCTTACAGGGGACGACAATGGCAGCCAGCAAACCAAAGAAGTGACACAGGGGTTTCCCCTGCCCCACAGCCACAATCTCAATGACTTTCCTCTACTTCCGCCTACCAAGGAACAAATAGGAGCTCCCTTGGGCGGAAAATTAACTCTGTTTTCAGACAATTGGCACAGATTGACAAAGGACAAATGGATTTTGGACATTATAGACCAAGGTTACAGGTTCCATTTTCATACCTTACCAAGAAAACAAGGCATGCCAAACCTACCACAAAACCAGAGGGCAGAGGCTATCAAGCAAATTTCTCTGCTGGCTCGGATAAAAGCAATAGAAAGAGTTCCACAACAAGAACAAGGCCAGGGGTTTTACTCAAGACTGTTCCTTGTTCCAAGAAAAGAAACTCAATGGAGACCAATACTGGATTTGTCCGCATTAAACACCTTTCTCATAGTACCAAAGTTAAAAATGCTGACTCTACAGCAACTCCTTCCCATGCTGGGCAAGGGGTCTTGGCTGATTACTCTGGACCTCAAGGAGGCATACCTGCATGTCCCTATCAGACACAGTTGCAGAAGATACCTCAGATTTCTTGCAGGGCCAGAGCATTATCAATTCTCAGCATTGCCATTTGGCTTATCTACTGCGCCCAGAGTATTCACAAAATGCCTGGCTTCAGTAATTGCTCATTGCAGGCTCCAGGGGATCCAAATTTACCCGTACCTGGACGACTGCCTCATACAAGCGGACGACAAATTGATGTTGACAAAAAACTTGAACTATGTCATACGATTACTTCAGGCTCTGGGATACACAGTCAACTTCCAAAAGTCAAGACTTCAACCATCCCAGCAAATAATCTTCTTAGGAGCCAAATTAGACACAGCCTCTCAAATGGCTTACCTGACAGAAGACAAGCAAGAGAAGTTAACTCATTATTTCAAAGGTTTGGCAAAACTCACCCAGATGACTGCAAGGAGATTCCTACAGGCCCTGGGTTACATGGCATCCTGCATTCTCCTGGTTCCATTAGCAAGACTACACATGAGAAAACTTCAATGGTACCTAAAAAGCCTATGGTCTCAGCACAGCAACAACTTAGAGACAACCATACTGCTCATTCCATGCCTACAAAAGGAATTCCTATGGTGGGCCTCGGTAAGCCAGGCAAACACAGGTATGTCATTCAAAAAACCACAGATAACACAGACCATGACCACAGACGCCTCAGACCTTGGATGGGGGGCGCACATGGAAGGCAGATGTATACAAGGACAATGGTCTCCAAAGGAAACACATCTGCATATAAACCAAAAGGAAATGCTGGCAGTAATGCATGCCATCGATGCCTTTCGACAACAACTTCAGCAAGGCCATTTACTGATACGGACAGACAACACCACTGTGATGTGGTATATAAACAAGCAAGGGGGCACCCATTCTTACCCCCTTTGCAGACTGACAATGAATCTTTGGGAAAAATCACAGAGCCTAAACATACAGTTACAATCCCAGTTTGTTCCAGGCAAGGACAGTGTGCTGGCGGACAGCCTAAACAGGAATTTCACAGATCCACATGAGTGGAGGTTACATCCGAAGATCTTCACACAACTCAATTCGACATGGGGCAGGCCAGAAGTAGACCTATTTGCCTCTCACCTCAACCATCATCTACAAAAATTCTGCTCAAGGACATACCATCCACAAGCTTGGAAAATAGATGCTCTCTCATTCAACTGGAACTTCCTAAAAATCTATGCATTCCCACCTCTGCCACTGATGACCTCAGTATTACTAAAGATCAAAGCAGAGAGACCCAAGGGGATCCTAATAGCTCCAGACTGGCCAAGACAACACTGGTATCCACTACTACGGAGCATATGTCACACCAAGAAGTGGGCCCTTCCCCAATGGCCCCTACTTTTGACTCAACACAACTTCAAAACAGTGCATCCAAACCTTCAGACACTGCAGCTAACAGCCTGGGAGATCCCATGAATAACCTCAATCTATCTCTCTCCAAGGAAGTTCAGCGGATATTAACAGAGGCTCGAAGACCATCCACCAGAAAGGTTTACTTAGCAAAATGGAAGAGATTCAGCATTTGGAATACCAACAAGGGTCATGATGCATCATTATTGAACATCCCACTCATCCTGGAATATTTGGCAGATATGCTACAGAATGGACTCTCATATTCTTCCATAAAGATACATGCTTCAGCTATTTCAGCTAGATATAACACTGATCCGCCTGTCTTTTCACATCCTTTGCTAAGGCAATTCCTCAGGTGAATCAAGAACATTAAGCCACCAAGAAAGGCTCCAGTGCCAGCCTGGGACCTCAACTTTGTCCTAGAAAAACTGACTCTACCTCCATTTGAGCCAGCAGCTTCAGTCGACTTGCAATTTCTCTCATGGAAGACAGCTTTCCTGTTGGCAATTACCTCAGCAAGTAGGGTTTCGGAACTACAGGCCCTAATGGCAATACCACCGTTCATAATCTTTCACAGAGACAGGGTCTCATTAAGGACCAACCCTACTTTTATGCCAAAGGTGGTATCTAGGGTTTCTTTAAATCAAGCTATTCATCTGCCTGCTTTCTTTCCCAATCCTGAGAACAAGGAGGAAAGACTGTTACATATCTTGGACATTCACAGACAACTACGATACTACCTGGACAGAACCAAGACCAGTAGGAAGTCTGAACAACTTTTTGTAGCTTACGCCCCTGCAGTCCAAGGAAAAGCAATTTCAAAACAGACTGTTTCAAAATGGATTGGACATTGCATCAGATTCTGTTATTCATTTCATGGCAAGACTGTTCCAGCCAATGTCAGACCACATTCCACCAGAGCTACAGCCACCTCTACAGCATTCTTAAGAGGGGTGCCTACTAAGGACATTCTAGAAGCTGCTACATGGAGCTCCGTGCATACATTCTCCAAACACTACAATCTCCCTCTATACTCCAGATCCAGAGCAGGCTTTGCTTCGGCAGTCCTGCAGGGTTTGATTGCCACACCATCCTTTTCCTAGAGCATTCCTCCTCCCCCAGCTAAGCTATGGTATTCTACCCATATGTTATGACTGCAGTTGCATTCTTGAAGGACATAGTACAGTTTTGTACCTACTATAAATGTAGATGTCTGATAGATATGCAACTGCAGTCGGATTTTCCCTCCCTCCATACCCCTCTATGCCTAGGGTCCACTCCTATCCCTGTTTCTCTTAGCTGGGGATATCTGTTATGGTGTATCTGTTTATTGCTTATTTATTTGTCTGGAATCCTGTTGTTGTCTTCCAATTTGATTACAGCCTTCCTTGGAGGGCACCTGGCATCTGGGGCAAGAAACACTGAAGAAAATGGCGTCGGCTGATGGTTATGTACTCCAGCCGCTCTGACGTCGGAGAGAAATGCGACATCAGCCGACGTCGGACCCAGACTTTGGAATCCGGCCGACCGAGGGCTGCCTGAGGCAGGACAACCCATATGTTATGACTGCAGTTGCATATCTATCAGACATCTACATTTATGGTAGGTACAAAACTGTACTTTTTTTGTAGGCTTCAATGAATTCAGATTTTTCTTTATTTAGATGACCTGCTGATTCAGACACCTTCTCCCAGCTGCCTGTTACAGTCTCTGGAGTTTACCATATCTCTCCTTCAAAGACTGGAATTCAGTATCAACTTCCAAAAGTCTGTTCCGACTCTTTCTCAGGATCATGTATATCTGGGCTGCAGGATTCAAGACAGTGATAGTGTTGGCTTCTCTTCCAACTCCAAAGATAATGTCTTTGACAGCTTTCTTTCAGTCTGTTCTTCTTCTGCCTGCCATTCCAGTCAGGGAGTTTTTCGGGCCCTAAGATTCATGGCCTTTTCTGTTCCAGTGCTCCCTTTTCCCAGACTGCATATGTGGAAGGTTCAATGGTACCTCAGATCACTTTGGCTTCACCATTGCCATTCTGTGGATTTTAGAGTACCTCTCCTTCCTTGCCTCAAGCAGGAATTTGAGTGCTGGATTCAGGAACTTACCCTTAACCCAGTCCTGCCCTTTCTGCCTCTGGTTCCTTCTCAAGAAATGTTCACTGGTACTTCAGACGGGGGGGGGGGGGACTTTCTGTGGTCACCTGAAAGTTCAGGGTCTCTGGTTCACCCATTAGAAGTTAGACCATATCAACATCAAAGAGTTGAGAACTCTGATTCTGGCCCTTCAAGCTTTTTACTGCCAAGAAGCAGGGAGGCACAGAGTCTTACCTTCTTTGCAGGCTGGCTCTTCAGGCCTGGGATCTACCTATCAGTTATCAGCTAACTCTCCAGGCACTAATCTATGAACCTACTAATCTATGAACCTATATTCCTTCAGAGCATGATCTAGTGGCAAACTGCTTGAGCATGTCCAGAATGCAGGCTCATGAATGGATGCTTCACAGAGACCCCTTTCAGGACACAGTCCATCCGTGGAGTATTCCGCAAGTAGACCTTTATGCCTCCGCTCTGAACAAGCAACTTCCTCTTTTCTGTTCCAGCTTGCCATGCCATCTGGCTTGGAAGACAGGTGTCCTTTATTTTCCTTGGAAGGGGATGTTTCTCTATGCCTTCCCTCCTCTTCCCCTATTTCCAAGAGTCCTGCAGAAGATTTAGCTGGTCTCCCTGAAAATCTTGCTGATGACTCCCTTTTAACCAAGGCAGCACTGATTCCCCCCTCTTATTGTATTTAGCCACAGGTAGTCACCACATGTTACCTCACTGGTTGGATCTCCTCACACAGGACAAGGGGTCACTTATCCATCCTCAATGGTCCCCTCTTCATCTGAAACTGGAGGTAATGGGTTTTGATCCCTTTTAGGTACTTCTTTTCTGAGGATGAGCTCATGGTTTTACAGGAGGCAAGGAAACCCACAACCAGAAATTCTTAATTGCCCAAGTGGAAAAGATTTTATGTCTGATGCCATTTCAGTGGGGGGTCCCTCTTGTTCTCTACCATTTGTGTGAGTTGCTCCAGACTGGCTTGGCCTGTTCTTTGGTAAACGTCCATTTTTCTTCTATTTTTGTCTGCCCCTGAGTCCTCCTTTGGCTTCTTTTTTTGAGGTCAAACAGTTTCTTAAAGGCGTCCTACATCTTAAGCCCCCAAGAAAGCCTATTCCTTCTCCATCATGGGACCTTACGTTTGTTTTGGAAAAATTGACTCCGGCACGTTTTGAGTGTACAGTTTCATCTACCCTACAACACTGTATCTGGAAGACTGTCTTGTTGCTTGCTCTTACTTCTGTTCAGAGGTTTCTGAGCTTCCGGCCCTTATGGCCATTCCTCTTATTTTAGTTTCTCACAGAGATAGGGCATCTGTTCATAGTAATCCTTCTTTCATGTGCATGGTTGTTAATGAGTTGACCTTAAATCAGACATTACCACCCTTCCTTTTTTCCTTCCCTACAGTCTGCTAGAATGAGGGTCCTGCATATCTTGGATTTGCACAGACATCTTAAGTATTATTTGGATAAAAATAAGACCATTTGCAAGTCTGACTAGCTTTTTGTTTCTTTTCATCCCAGGACATTGAGTTTGTCTGGGTCTAAGCAAACCATCTCCTCCTAGATATCTAAGGCCATTTCTTTTTGCTACTCTTTCCATGGCAAGTGTCTTTCTTCTTCATTTAGAGCTCATTGCACTAGGGCTTTTGCCTCGTCTGATGCCTTCTTCAAGGGTTTGGACACCAATTCCATCCTTGAAGCTGCTGCTTGGTCCTTAGTGCATGCTTTACTAAGCATTATAAATTGTATATGGTTTCTAGGGCCAGAACAAGTTTTGCTAGGGCCAGCCTGCATGAGTTTGTTGAGGGCTGTTCCCAGACTTCCACCTCATACTACTTTTCTTGAGCTTTTGTACTCTCCGTAAGGTACAGAATACTGCAACTGTGATATAGAAGGACATGGTACAGTTGTATAAAATCTTACCATAACAGTAGATGTTCTTATTTTCACTGTTGCTGTATTCATGGTACAGTTGTATAAAATCTTACCATAACAGCAGATGTCCTTCTTTTCACTGTTGCTGTATTCATGGTACAGTTGTATAAAATCTTACCATAACAGTAAATGTCCTTCTTTTCACTGTTGCTGTATTCAGTCCCTCCCTCTATCCCCCTTTTTCTTTTCAGCTTTGATTTGGTTACCTTACTAGTTGAGCACCCCCTTTTCCATCTGCATTTTCTCCCTCTGCATGTGCATAGCCTCTCTCCTTTGTCCTATAGTGGCTGTTCTCTACTGGGGAAATTCAGTTGTAGCTAACTGCGTCCATGTGCCATTTTATGCCCTACATCCTGTACTGGGGGCATACTTGTGATGTATGGTGCATCAAAGATTTAAAGGCTTTGGTATACTGACTGGTCGTTGGGCTGTCCTTGTTAGGAGATCCCTAAGGTGCAGAATACTGCAATGAAGAGAAGGACATTTACTGTTATAGTAAGATTTTACACAACTGTACTTTTTACTCAAGGGAGGAAAAGATACAACAGTTACAGCCTGTTATAGACTGATTTTCAGTATTAATTCACAGTTATAAAATATTCATGTCCCTAACAGCAAAGGACAAGGGGTCCGTCATCTATCATTAAAACAAAAACACTCACCCATTTACCTACTTAACTGAATAAACTACTTGAAACTTTGTCAAGGTGTCTTTATTACTCCCACAGGAAGGGTATCAGAGAGAGAGAGACTCCTAAATCTGCTAGCTAAAATGATTTATCTGGACTAATCTTTTGTACTCTGTTTCTTGTTAGTCCTGCCACCCTCTGTGTCACAGGTGGGATACCAAACTTCACTCGAGCCCACTGGATTATCTCTGTTCTTTAGTAGTAAAAAGAGTAGCTAAGGCATTGCCAGCCAGGTCAACCAAGCAAAATCATTGTAAGTTTATTGTGGGATCACAGACATTCATTATTTTAAATATGACACTCATTATTCAGAAATTGGTGGAAAGGGATAAAGAAACATTTTTATTAACTAATATAGACACAGAAAAAGCATTTGATATGCATAGACTGGAAATATATGACACGGGTAATGGTAAAATGGGAACTAATGTTATCTTTTTCGTCCGTCCTCAACCATTGGGTCTCAGATCTTTCCGCAGATCTGACTTTGGACACTTCCCAGACTTTGGATCCATAGCCCAAGCTCCTCCTCTTACCCATAATCCTTCCCCAACTTCCACATTCCTGTATCTGAGATCTGAGGTAAAGAGACAGACTTACAAACAGTTAGACAACTGTAGACATGTGGTAGTAAAGGTATCTGGAGCTCAAGAAAAGGATAAAAGCCAAAGGGGTTTTCCTCCAGGTCATAGCAGGACATCATAGTGGTATCTTCTAGCACAGGAAGGGGGAAAGGAGGGAGGGTAGGTTGAGGAGGGATGAAAATAGACAGCACAGATGCATTGTTGTGGTAAGTACATATCCTTTGGATCTGATGTTGAGGTAGGACAAAGGGGAAGCCTAGAGAAACATCTGGTTTGTGAATCCACTAGAAGACATGCTGTTTGCAGATCTTTGTTACTCAAATGGGCAGTGTCATTAGATGTTATTTCACAGACTACTGCACCGCTAGGGTCCACTGTTGTACTCTCATATAGAATCTGGCTAGGGGTAGAAGAGTTATGGAGGCCACCAATGGACCAAGAAGCTGAAGGACCAACTTGGCTAGTAGTGACCAAATAGACAAAAAGAGTGTGGCCTGATGTAACTTGGATAGTCTGAACTAAGGGAGTTGTACCACTAGAGAAACCCTATCTGGATGAGCACCTTATTAACTCCAAGGCTTGAGTGGGTAGGAGGTGAGATTTGTTGTAGTTGACTGTAATGCCCAGATGAAGATATAACTGGAGCATGTAGTCCCTGGTGCATATCAGATGATGTCTGGTGAGAGAGGTGAGGAGGCAGTCATTGAAGTAAGAAAAAACACCTGGAATCCCAGTAATCTCAGGTGAGCTGCAACCACTGTCATACATTTGGTGAACACCTAAGGGGGCTGTGGTTGAGGCCAAAGGGTAGGGCTCTAAACTGAAAATGACTGGCTTCCAGCCTGACGTAAAGGTATCTACTGGATCGTCTGTCTATTTTTATGTGATTATATCCATCCTGAAGATCTAAGGAGCACATCCAATCATCCTTCTTCAAAAGAGGGTGAATGGACTGAAGTGTACCCTTTTGGAACTTATAGTGGTTGACAAATTGGTTTAAGTGACTTGGGTCCAATATTGGCCTGAGGTCCCCATTTTACTTTGGCACCAAAAAGAATCTTGAGCAATTTCCAAACCCTTGCTGGTGTGGTGGCACCTCTTGAAATGCTCTTTTAATATTTCTAAGGCTGCATCCTTCCTCTGATGGGATGGGATGTTGGGAATTTTTCTTGAATGAGTGGGGGGGAGGAAATTTAATAACCTTTGGTAATTATTTTCTGCACCCAGATGTCTTTGGTGATGGACTTCCAGGGTTCTGGGTGCAGACATAAGTGACCCCCCCCCCCCAGCTGCTTCCAGAGTGTAGCCATTGGCCAACCATTCAGGGGTGCCAGAAAGGCTTCTTGGAAAAAGGACCTCTGAAGCCTTGGTTTTGCAGGTTCCCCTCTGTCATGTGGGTGATGTCTGCCATTAGAGTTCCCTCCTTTGCCACGGGAATCTCTTTGCATAGTAGTCCGTAGAAAATACTTGCGATTTCTGTTACCACATCTTTCTGCCCCATTTCTGATTTCTTGAAAAGGTCCTTTATGTGGTGAAAAAGTACCCCAGTGGCAGATAGGGTTTGTTATCCTGTTCACTACTGGAGAGAGTCTTTTTAACTTTGGGTCCAAACAGGGTAGTTCCATAAAATAGTACATTGATGAAGGTCATCTTGTAGGTCTCCGCAGATTCACAAAGGCACATCCAGGTGTGTCTCCTAATGGTAATGCCTGAACCCGATGCTCTCGAAACACCTTCAGTAGCATGTAACATCAGACACATGGAGGTGTCTGGCGGGGATGGAAGAGTGGCCAGTTGCAAAGAGACCGTCTTTTTATATTCCGCTAACATGGATCTTGAGAGGAATTTGGTAAGCTCCTTTGTCAAATCCCTCTGAAATCTTTTGAAGTGTGCCAGGTAATTGAATGACCATAGGGCAAAGGTCATTGAAGCAGAACTTTTCTTCCAAAATCTGTCCAGGGCCTCAGACTCTCTATTAGGGGCGTGGGCAGAAGGACTTACCTCAGCAAGTTCCTTTTTAGTAGCTGCCGCTACCATCATGCCATCAACTGGGGGATCCCTGCTCCAATGGGGATGGTCCTTGAGTACAACAAGGTACCTCTCTTGCCTCTTAGGACTAGGTTCTGTAGTATCTGGATCTTTCAAAACCCAGCAGGAAATGAAGACCACCATTTTGCCCACTGGGGTTACCATGCAGGAAGTAGATGAAACAGTTCCAAAGGCCTCAAGAAACACAAACTCCTCCTGGAAAAAAGGGGTTTTGGAAGACCAATCACCTTTCTACCTCAGAAACTTTGAGAATTTTTCTGAATGAGAAATCCTCAAGGGTTGATTGGAGGACACCTCCCCTTCATCGAAGCTGGTGTCTTCTGTTAAAGTTTTTATGGGGAATCAGTGTTCCTCCTTTTGCACATAAGCTTAAAAGGGAACATCCTCATTGGGTTGGTCCAGGGAGGACCTGGAATGTATTGGGAGTCCTGCAAGAGGACTGTTTTGAGGCTGGAACAGACCAGCTACCGCAGTAAGAGAGAATGAGCAGACTCTTTACACAAGGCAGACTGTTGAGGAGAGGAAGGACCAGAGGGGGGGATGAAGAAGTCTTGTCTCCAGTCATGTAGAGACTTCTCTCCACTGCTTCAAAAGCAGAACCCAAAGGAGAGCCCATGATTGGCCCAGTACAAGCCAAAGCCACCTGCCTGGAGAAATCCAAGACTTTCCCACTACTGTGCCTTGATGCAGAAGTCTGAGCTGAACTTTCCAATGCTGAAGCCCCAAGGGCAAGGGACAGTTCCAAAGGCCTCTGAGCCAACCCCCTACCCTTGAACCCGGCACCAAAGCTACACCTCCGAGATACCTCCAGCTCTGACAAATGTGCACCAGATAAATCAAAGATGTCAGAGTCAACAAAGTGACACATTCAGATCAGACCCAGACAATCCTGGCACTTTCAGATCTGGAATGTCCGAAGCCAAAGGATGGATTGGAGTAGGAATTACTAAAGTTGTTTGGGTTGGTCCGTAACTCACAGTTCTAGTCATCACCCTGGCCAGATCTGCTTCAGACAGGTTTCTGGTAGATCTGAAGGACAAAGAGGTAGATGGAGGTATAGAAACTCTATGGAAAATTTCTTGTAAAAATAGTGACTGCAACCTAGAGGAAATTGGCTCCAGAGAGAACCGGGGTTGTCTAAGGGAAGGAGACTTAGCGGAAGATAGTGTTGGATCCAGTAAGGTGGGAGGATCCAAGGTCTTAAATATTTTGGATGGTGGATCCAAGGTTGACACTGAGCAAAGAGAGTGGTCTGGGGAGCACTTCTTTGACTCCTTTGGTTTTTCTTTAAACTCCTCCCGCTCCCCAAGAATTTTATGCTGGTTTCTTGGTTTCTTTGCAGAGGGGAAGCTCCAGATGCTGAGGAAGAGGAGGAAGATAATAGACCGTTGAGCACTGACTAGTCCCTGTGCTCAACCAAGACTCTGGCTGAAGCCAGAACAAATCTCACACTCAGCTTTAAGATGTGGAGCATCAAGACAATATACACACTCTGACTGAACATCAGGATGAGCATTTTTTAAAACCTGTAGGGTTGTCCAATACACGGACGGCAGCAAGTAAACAGGAGCCCTTAAAGGGCGGTTAGCATTGTCGCCTCACAGCAAGAGGTTCTCCTGTTTGATTCTCTGCTGGAGCGCCTTCTTTGTGGAGTCTGCATGTCCTCCCTGTGGTCGACTGATGTTAAAGACATGCAGTTAGGTGCGAGCATAAATGGGTGTGCCTTCTTTGAAGGTTGGGAGTCAGGCTGGCAACTCGGCACCATAAAAATCCACTGCCAATCATTAGCAGACCAGAGTTACACTGTGGCGAGCCCTAACCGTGAAAAGCCAAAAGACATTAGTTTTTATTAATGACAACTATAACAAAATTAAAGAACAGTGCTAGACAAACTTGCCAACAATGGTAAATAAGGTATTCCCAACAATTTGGGAAAGAAAATACCAGCAGTGGTATGAAAGACTAATAGAAAACTAGTAGATAGAAGAGAGAAAGAAGAAGGAGAGCCACAAGGCCTAGATTAACTACCACCTTTTCTCTATTTTATTGTTTTTAAACCAGGAGAGGAGGAAAGAAAGAAAGATTTAAAGACCCTGAAAGAAGAGGTACTGTCAAAAACAAACTGAATGTCACTTGTCTCTCAAAAGCTTGAGGCATCTTAACCACATCTGTTTGGTGAAGTGGCAGATGAGATCTGAGGTAATATGGGGCTTAGGGAAGGATTATGAGTAAGGGGAGGATCTTGAGCTATAGATCCAAAGTCTGAGAAGTGGTCAAAGTTGGATCCAAGGTCAGATCTGAGACCCAATGGTTGAGGAATGGATGAAAAGGACATCAGATCCCATTTTAACATTACCCATGTCATATATCCAGTCCACTCTATCAAATGCTCTGAAATGAAGGATAAAAACAGACAACACAGATGCATCATTATGTAAGTACATAACTTTTGATCTGATGTTATTTTTATTCATTCCTCCGTGAATGGGTTTGGATCCGATCCTCTGATCTGACTCGGCCACTTTCTGTAGATTCTAGGATCCAACTGTTGAGCTCCTCCCTTACACATAATTCCCCTGACCACTACAGTATGCCAAATCTCATTTGCCACTCTTCAGCATTGGTCAGGATTGAGATTGCTCGAGCTCCTTGTGGTTATAGTGAGTGAACAGCTTATTAATTGTTTTACTTTATACTTTCCTTATGTCTTTCTTACTTTTCGTAATGTACTAAGACTCCCTTACCTCAACAACTTGCCTTACTGAGTCTTTTTCGGTATTCCTTTACTACCATTGTTGGTAGTCTATTCCTCTGTCTTACCCGTGGGTAAATTATTGTTATACCATTGTTGGTAATTATTTTTTCCTTTACCTTTTTTCCTTCTTTCCTAAAAGAAAACATCTTTTTTCTCTACTCGTTTGACTTGTTTTTTCCAACATGGGTGATAAGCTGATTGGATTTAAGAAATGCACTTCCTGCATATATATAACATTTCCAATTCTGATGCCCAAAAGGAGTGTTTATTGTTTGGACCCAGCACATTTGGACACCTCTTGCTTTCTCTGTGTGGCCTTTAATACAAGAATGATAAGCGATAAGAGGAATAAGCTCATTTTAAAAGGTGTTGTTCTGGCTTCAGCTTCTTCTGCAGGCACTTCTTCTTCAACGGCTCACCCCCCCTCTCAAAAATCAAAGTAGGCCAGGGAGCACAGTAAACGCTCACCTACTCGGTCTTCTGAGTCCACACCTTCTTCAGAGCCTACTAACAAGTTTTCTAAGACTTTGGATCCAAAGTCCTCAGATCCAACACCATCTGCAGTCACATCTCCTCAGCCCTGTGCTCCTGGGTTTTCTCCGGAGCCGGTATCCCCAAGATTACGGTCTCCTTTTTTACAAGAGATTCCCAAAAAGGTTGTCAAGACCACCTTCCACATCCTGTTCCGTTAGGTCTTCCCGAAGTCTTTCCAAGTCAGAGGTGGATAGGATGATGAGAAAATTCCTCAGAACAGAGATCCAGATGGGGGTCCTGACAGCCCCATCTCCCATCAGATCCGTGAGCCTTCAACCTTCTTTCCAGTCTGTATTTGCTTTGTCTGTTTTGGAGTCCTTGGATCGCAGAGCGCTGATAGTCGAATCGTTGGATCCAAAGATTATTTCCTCTTTTACTCTGGAACTTCCCTGATCCGATTGGCTCTGACCCCATTGGAGTACAGTGGCTCTCAGAGCCATAGCATTGGCATCAGATCCAAGGGGTTGACTTTGACTCCAAAGTTTTCAGAGCTGGTACTTCCTCTTGGACCTTCTGCGCTGGATAGCTCGGCTCTGACTCCTCTCTCAGATCAGAGGGTTGGTGAGGCCTGAGGATTGTTTGCTCCATGAATCTTATCTCTGGTGGGATTGTCCTTGGCTTCTTCTGGTCCCTCTGCATTTGAGGTGGTGGAGAGGGTATTTTCACATCCCAGAGTGGTTTGAATTCTCCGTTCTTCGGCTCCATGCCCCATTCCCTCTTTGGATCCTGTGTCTGAGTCTTCCCATCCTACACCTCAGGGACAGCCAGCCCAGATGAGCTTCCAAGTAGTTCTGATACCTCCCCAGAACATCCCACTGAGGAGGTTCCTCAGAAGAGTTCATGCAGGAGGAGGCACTTGGACTTCCCTCAAGAATCCCTCACAGAAGACATTGATTTTGATGAGAGGGACAAGTCCCCTAGATCTCCACCTGAGGATGTGTCATTTGGAGACATCTTAGAGATCCTTAGCCAGAAAGGTTGTTGGTCTTCCAAAACCTCTTTCCAGGAAGAATCAGTGTTCTTGGAAGCCTTCAGGCAGGTCTGGACCATCTACATCTTGGCTTACCATAACACCCCCCCACCTCACCCCCATGCAGATGAACTTCTAGTCCTTGTCTCCCATAGGGCATGGAAGGAACCGGACTCTGTGGAACCAATCTCCAAATGCTCAGACAAAATTTTGAGTGCCCCTGCTGGCAGACAGTACTGGACAGAAAATGATTGACTTTAACAATTGGCTTAGTTTCTGGTGTCATTCCAAGGGGATCCAGTACCTGACAGCCTAGCAGAACATGATTGACAGACCACGATGCTTTGCCAGAGATGGCCTTCATCTGGCTCCCCTCAGTTTTAGGCTTCTGGGAAAGGCCCTTGCCTCCCCCATAGTGCCTTTTTTAGGCAAGGTCATGAGCACAAAATTACCAACATGAAATATTCTTATAAACGGTATTTAAAGGTTATGCTGCTAAATGCTAGGCGTCTTAGCATGAAACTGCACTCATTCCAAGCATTTCTTGCCCTGGAGGATGCTGACATTTGTGCATTCACTGAAAACTGGTTCAAAGTTGTGGAGAGCACCCCAACTTTACCAGGTTACTCATCCTACCATATTTTCAGACCCCAAACAGAGGACTACAAAGCCAAAGGAGGCAAAGTTTCAATATTTATCAGACATGCACACCTCCAGGCTGGTCAAACGGTATGACACCCAGGAGACACTCCAAGTGCAGTTAACTGATGAGAAAACACCTATTCAAATCATAGCTAGGCTACAGACTCCCAGCCGTGACTCAGGATGCCCACTCCACCTATCTGGACTTACTTGAATCCATCAAGATTCAACCCTCTACCCTGATCCTGGGTGACTTTAACTACCCAGCCATAGAGTGGAAGACCTATTCTAGGCCAAACTTGAATGCCCAGAGATTCCCCAACTTTGTCAGTGCCAATGCATTGGATCAGCTGGTCGACACCCCTACGAGAGGTGAAAATATCCTGGACATGGTCATAACCAACATGAGTAGCCACTGTAGCACTCCTACAGTGTCATCCTTCTTGGTAAGATCCGACCATAAAGTGATCGCTTTTGAAGTCACCATCTTCTCTGACCCCCCCCCCCCAGTCAGGGTCAAACGAAAAAACTTTTCCAAAGCTGACTGCAGTCTCCGCAGAGCAGGTATAAGAAGCTTCACATCCTACATGCCTTCAGTTGGAACTAGCATTAATGTCCAAGCCTACACCAAAAATATATATGAGCACCTACGTAGCTGTGTGGACTTGGCAATACCTGACAGGACCAAATCATCTTTCTCAAGGAAGAGTAAACCTGTTTGGTGGACAGCAGCAATAAACAACTCTATAATAGAAGGAAAAAATTGCTGTCCAGGGCCAAGAAGAAGCAGGTGCCAAGTTGGAAGCAATCTCTCCTTTGTCTGAACAAGCAAATAAGGTCACTGGTGAAATCCTCTGAGGCTAACTTCAAGTCCAGATTGGCCGCATCCACCAAGGGCAGTCACAAGGCCTTCTTTACATATGTCTGCAATCTCAAAGGCAACACCCAAATCTGCTCTGAACTGGTGGTCAATAACACCACATACACAAACGCCATAGATATAGCCAATCTGCTGGCAGACAGGTTCAGTGAAAATGTCACCTCCCCCGTCCCCCCATCAGTAAACCAGGATATATCCCCAGCACCTGCCCCCCTCCCCTCATCAACAGGGAGCAGGTCCTTAATGCCCTCTCAAAGGCAAAAAATACAGTCTCCATGGGACTTGATAAAATCACTGGCTGTATCCTACATGAACTCAGGCATGAGCTCTCAGATCCATTAGACACTCTATTCAACCAAAGCCTGAGCACCGGCTTCATCCCAGCTGAATGGAGGACAGCCACTGTCATCCCTCTACATAAAGGTGGAGCGTCCTTTGACCCAGGCAGTTATAGGCCCATCAGTCTAACTAGCCTGATCTGCAAGGCCATGGAATGCATTATCATGGACTGTATAAACAAGGACATTAACAACCTCCGAACACTTGACCCCACACAGTTTGCTTTTGTCAAAGGGAAATCATTCCTTTTAAACTTGGTCAAATTCTTTGAAACAGTCACCAAAGCCATAGATGAGGGGAAGATGGTGCACACCACCTACCTTGACCTAGCCAAAGCCTTTGATACTATTTCCCACTCAGGCATAATAGATAAACTCTCCCAGCTAGGCATCGACCCATATGTCACCATATGGGTAGCTAACTGGGTCACTAATAGAACCCACTCAGTCACAGTAGAGGAAGCCACCCCTAGTAGTAGACCTGTAACAAGTGGTGTACCCCAAGGATCGGTCTTGGGGCCTCTACTGTTTGGGATATACTTTTCTGAGGTGCAAGCCAAAACCAGTGGTCTGTGGCTGACCAGATTTGCAGATGATTGCAAGCTGGGGACTGTCTTAAATTCCCGTAGTGATATGAACATCCTCCAAGAGGGCCTTAAGAAACTAATGACTGGTGCCAGACGCATGGCCTCAAACTGAATGCCAAGAAATGCATCTTTATCTCCTTTGGGGAAAATGTCATTCCCGCTAATTATCACATTAATAACACCGTACTAAGCATCCAATCAGTCGTGAGGGACTTGGGCACCCAGGTTGATAGCAACCTGACTTTTGACCCCCACATTGCCTCCATTGTACGGAAGGCTTTCTACATGGCCCACCTCATAAATAAGGGTATGTCATCCAGGAACAAGGAGATCATAACATCCCTGTATGCCTCCCTTATCAGACCCATTATCGAGTACAATGCCTCCTTTGGCATGTACCTTGACAAGCACATGCAGCAGTTTGAGAGACCACAGAGATTCCTGACCAGGAAAATCCAGGGTCTCAAACACCTATCCTATACAGGTAAGCTAAAAGCCCTGTCCCTGTACTGAGGCTCATACAGACTGCTCAGAGGTGACTTGTGTCTAGCATACAAGGCCATCTCATACCCAGCCTTGATGGAGTTGCTGCATATCTGTAAGGCAAACTCCACTCGTGCAACCCACACACAAGGCCTTAACCTGGTCTGTGACATTAATAGAACTTGGTGGCAGGATGGATTTGTGTCCCAAAGACTCCCCCATCTGTGGAATACACTCCCTTTCCATGTCAAGCAGAGTACCTTTCTAGCCCTCTTTAAGAGGAACTTGGACGACTGGATGGGAAACACAGTATACCCCTAGGATCCCACCTGTGTCCATGCTGGACAGGGGAAGCAGGTGATGACTTTGAAGGAACATGGGCAAAAGTCTTGGTTAGGTTTATAAGGGCCTCCGGGCTAATAGCCTAGTGTTATCCTGTGAACCTATGGACTAAAGGGATTCCTGTAGATGCCATCATTGTTATGGCAACCACCAAAAAGGAGCTGGCTGAACAAAGCTGCACTGTCCATTCCCCTAACAGAATCTAGGGCATTCGACAGGTTTGGGAGGCGAGTGTATGCATCAGTAACATTTCCCCTGCGATTGCTGAACTATGTGCCACATTTCACCAGATTACAGAGGGACTTGGTAAAGGAACTGTCTAATACTGCCTCAGGGTCCATGTCTGCAGGGGAACAGAAGTCTTTTTCCTCATGACTGGCCGCCCTACAATCTATTACAAACACGTACATGAGGTTAATCTTGCATGCAGCTGAAGGTACCTTTAGGGTGGCCGGTTCAGGCATAGCCCTAAGTAGACATGCCTGGATGCAGTTGTGCAATTTTGCGGAGCCCTTCAAGGCATCATTCATCAATGCTCCTTTTGATGGCTCTTCTTTATTTGGGCACACCGTTAAAGACACTTGCTCCCACAATGAACAGGATGGAAAGACCATGTCTGCCATTGAAATCCACTTTTTACCCCACAAAGACCTTTCTCTAGGAATCAACATGGTGATAAGAAGATGTGGTTCCAGAAATCTCAAGGTTCTTTCCAGGAACAACTCAAGGATTTTTCCCCCAAAGGTAGCGAGAGAAATAACTACAGTGGTAGACGTCGCCCACCCAGCAGAGAGGGTCCGCAGAACCAAGGATCTTGAGATTCCTTTTTGGACAGATCCTTTTAGCACTCCTGAAATGTTACGCAACTGTCCCACTCTGGAGGCAGTCGGGGGATGCTTGTCCTTGCACCAGAAAGTCTGGATATCCATCACAAAAGACTCTTGGCTGCAAGGGATCATATCTACTTGATATTTCATTCCCTTTTCACAAATTCCCGTAAAAAAAAGAGGAAGAGTCTCCCAGAAGTTCCACCCAGTCAGAGGGAGCTAGCAGCTCTAGAGATCTGGAAGTTGCTAGACAAAAGAGTCATCCAAGAGGTCCGCCCAGACCAAGCAGGGTCCGGAATTTAGTCAAGGTTCATTTTAGTGCAAAAAAGACAGGGGATCCAAGACCTATCTTGGATTTCAGTTATCTACTTCAATTTGTAAAGAATTCTGAATGGTTACAATTCAGTCCTTTCTACCTTTCCTACAGATGGACAACAGGATTTACTCAGTCGATCTTCAAAACACATACTATCACATCAAAATGAACAGACAATTTCAAAGGTATTTATGCTTCCAGCTGACAGCCAGTCATTATCAGTTTAGAGCTGAGCCCTTCGGTCTCACCACAGCCCACAGGGTGTTCACCAAATGCATGGCAGCTGTAGCAGCTTACCTTGAGACTGCTCGGGTTCAGAGTGTTTCATTATTTAGATAATCGGCTGCTCACTGTGCCAATCAGGCATCTGCTTGTAAAAGCCAGAGACTATTTATCCACCTGTCTCACTCACTGCGAATCACTATAAATATGGACAAATCACAGCCTCAGCCAGTCCAAGTGTTGGAGTTTATAGGGGCTCATTTAGACACAGACAATTCTCTAGCTCTTCTGCCTCAAAACAGAGTTCTTACATTGAAGATGCATGTCACACAGATTCTTTCTCTTACTTCTCCCCCAGCAAAACTGGTCCTCAGAGCTCTAGGTTCAATGGCTGCTGCAATTACTTTAATTCCCACTGCTCATCTCCACATGATAATTCTTCAATGGATCCTGGCAGTGCAGTGGTCCTTTCATCAACACCCTTTAAGTCATCTGATAAGACTGTCTCAGGCTTGCAGAAAATCTCTTCTTTGGTTGATTCACTTCGAGTAGATCAGTTAAGGGCGTCTTTTTATCTTTCTCCTCCGAACGCCACGTTGACTATGGATGCCTCCCAGTTGGGGGGGCATTACTTGGGACAGACTGTTCAAGGCACATGGTCCCCACAAGAGACCAATTTGCCTGTCCGTGTCCCAGAGATGAGAGCTGTGTTTCTAGTGTTGCAGGCCTTTCAGAGCTTTCTCCCTCTATGGACTATAGCAATACAAATGGACAACATGTCAGTAGTCTGGTACATCAACAGATGGGGAAACCAGATCTTATTCCCTTTGTTGAGAAGCAATGAGAGTATGACAATGGGCAATCCTATCCAGCCAGTTTCTTGTAGCAATGCACATTCTGGGAAAATCCAATATTCTAGCTGATAAACTCAGCAAGACCATCCTAATATCTCACGATTGGTCTCTCAACCAATCAGTGGCAAATGCAACCCATTTGTTTTTTCCCTTAACAACAAATGCAGCAGGTTCTTTTCCCTCATCCCATCTCTGGAACAGTCACTGAGAGATGCTCTAGCCCATGTTTGGCCCTCCAGTCTCCATTATGCTTATCCTCCCCTGCAACTCATCACCAAGTTTCTTCAAAAAGCATTTCAGTTGAAGAGCACAGTAATTCATATTGCTCCCTTCTGTCCACAGCAGGTCTGGTTCCCCTTCCTTTGGTCTTACCCAATACATCCTTCTCGGAAGCTTGATCCCAGTCCAGACCTCCTGTCTCACGCATCAGGGCAGACTCACCCGAACTTTGCAGACCTCAAGTTGACCACATGGTTTCTACAATTCCAGTGATGACTAGACATTCCAGGCTTTCCTCCCCAGTTTGAAAAATCCTAGTCTCAGCTCATAAACCTTCAATTAGGAAGATTTACAAAACAAACAGAAAAGGTTTTCTTTTGGGGCTCATCAGAGAGAGTTAGAGCCTTTTCCCTCCCCACTTCCTGCTAATCTAGATTTTCTTGCCTCTATTTTTCAAGGCAGGACAAGTTTTTCCACTATTAAAGTTCAGTTAGCAGCCATCTCCCAAGTATCACATGGAAGATAATGCTTCTCCTTTAACATCATCTAAATTATGTCAGTCTTTTCTTAAGGATACCTTTTTACTTAGTCCCCCAGTAAAGGACCCTACTCCACCTTGGGACCTCAGTATGGTTTGTAAACTTTAGTAAGCCTTCCCTTTGAAACATCAGCTAAAGTAGAACTCAAATTTCTTTCCTGGAAAATTGTCTTTTTGGTGGCGATAACTTCTGCAAGACGAGTATCTGAACCCCAAGCACTATCTTCCAGACCACTGTATTTATGTTTTCACAAAGACAGAGTTACGTTATGCACAAATCCTTCTTTTATACCAAAAGTTGCCTCTGAAACGAGTATCAATCCATTGATCAATTTGCCAATTTTCTTCCCCGACTTTGAAAATAAAGGAGAATACACCCTTCATCTTCTAGATGTATTTTCACAGGACCAAAGAGTTTAGGAAGACTGATCAATTATCTGTCTCCTTTGCTAATAACAGAATGGGAAAACCAGTTTCAAAATCTACACTGGCTAAATGGATAACAGATTGTATCACCTATGTTTATTCCTTGAGCGGAATAATGTTACCAACACAACCAAAGGTTCATTCAACCAGGTCAATGTCTACATCGACCGCCTTTTGGGCTAGAGCATCCATTGATGAGATTTGTGCAGCTGTTACATGGTCTAATACTCACACTTTCGTTACTCATTATAAATTGGACATATCTCTAGAAATAGAGCTGCTTTTGGTTCCATGGTTCTAAGGAAGATCTTCCATGAAGGCCACCCAAGGTTACCATAGCTGGGGACTCTGTCCTATTCATTGAGGAATGAATGAAAATAACAACATCAGATAAAGAAATTATGTACTCACCATAACGTTCCATCTGTGTTGTCCATTTTCATTCTTCCTCAACTTCCCACTCCTTCCCCCGTCCATATCTTTGGGAGAGACCTAATGGAATTATTGATAGGAACCATAGTTCCTGACCGAGCTCCTGATCTTTCAGCTATCACTTTTCTGTCATAGCATTGTTATTGTGTTTTCTGATAATAATACATATAATAGTGGCAAACTCAACCTGAGGTATTGCAGTGGTCAGAGGCATTATGGGTAAGGGAGGAGTTCGAGAGTCAGATCCTGGAATCTATAGAAAGTGGCCGAGCCTGATCCGAGACCATTCATTGAGGGAGAATGAAAATGGACAACACAGATGGAACATTATGGTGAGTACATAACTTTTTTAACAGACATTTGGTTAATCAGGTAAGGAGAACCTACAGTGGCTCTCAAGCAGCAAAAAAAAAAAAACTGGTGAGAAGTTATTAAGCTTTTTTACAGGAACCAGCCACGTATGGCCATTTTTCAAGTATTATTTGCCCTACATATACAACTATTGGCCCAAAAGATTAGAAACTAACCAGTGAGAGGATAAATTTGGCATGAGAGTCAGCATAAACTGGCATTATATATAGATGACATGTTGATATATCTGCCTGATCCAGAGGAGTGGATAACTGGATTTATCAGTATATTGAGGAATTTTCAAAAGTTTTCAGGATGTAAAATAAATGAAAGTAAAACAAAGTTTGCATCAGTTATGTGCTTTCATATGATTTAATACAGCAACATCCGTATTTGTGGGTCATGATAAGCTACAGTTCTTAGGAATAATAATTGAATACAGACAAAGCTGTTAAAGAGGTTTTATGGGGGAACACTGAACAATCTAGTGATTGAGCTTTTAGAGCCATTGACAGAGAAAATAAGAGACTTAGAAAGTCAAGGATGTAATTGGTATGGTAATGAAGAAAATATGGCTGTATTTGCAGATGATATTCATTTGTACATAATATGCCCAGAAGGGAGGTATTTCTGTGTGTTTAAACGCCTTTGTTAAGTTATCACTTAAGATTTATGCAAACATGGATAAACAGAAAAGAAAATAAACTGTATTAACATTTTCCCATTTACATACATTATGCATTACACATCTTTCCTTTCTAGTTATCATCAGTCCAGCATGAATTTCATACAAGACCAAAGAGCCTAAAACATTTTCATTGCTTGTATTTTACCATCCATATCCATAAATAATAGTTTCCAGTTTCTCATTTTTTGTACTGCCTTTTATTTAGTCTCTTCCCACATATCATAATCTGCCATAACATAAGCATTTTTATCAAAATTCCTAAATACTTCATCTTATCATGTCCCCATAAATATGAGTATTGCTGAACCAATTTGTGTATGGGTATATAATTTATGTCTGGAGTCTTTGTTTTATCTTCATTAAATTTATATCCCCAAAAGACTTGAAACTGTCTCAAAGTGTTCCATAACAGTGAGATGTACTTTTCTAGACTTATTGTGTACAAAATAACATCTGCAAATAAAGACAACTTTTCTTGATTACCATACCAATTATATCCCTCTATTTCTGAGTCCCTTATTTTCATTACCAGTGGCACTAAATATGAAGGAAATAACAAAGGGGAAAGAGGACACCCTTTCTTGGATCCTGTCTTCAAACACAGCTCATCTGAGAGGAACCCCCCCACTTTAATTCTTGCCTCCAATCCTTAGTATATCCTTCTAATTAACCTTATTATTGTATCAGAGAATACAGATGCTTCCAGTGACCTACTCATAAAAACCCAGGTTAGTCTATTCAATGCTTTCTCTGCATCAAGACCTACCAACTTTGGAGGCATTTTCTTACATGCTGCCTTCCTCTGGATCATCATTGTTCTATTAATGTTGTCAAATATTTGCCTCCCCCTCCACAAAACCACATTGATCAATATCAATTTTGGCAGCACCTTTGCCAGTCCTTTTTTTATTTTTTATTTATATATTTATTTATTTATTTTACTTTAAGACATGTTTTTGTTGTTTTTTTCAAACATCTTTATTAAATGTACACACGACAAAGGCAATCGTACATTTATGTAAATGAAAAACATACAAAGTGATATTACTTTAGTTACAAACAGTTTACATCACCGACACCACTGAAGCAACTGTAGTTGTAAACATTTTATATCACGTATGAACCATCTTGTCATTGTCAGTTAAGCATTATATAGATCACTCAAATCCTGCCTCTTAAACCCCATTCCTTTCCACAATTCCCATTTTTCCTATGTTGTTTGCTCCTTTCCTTTTCTAAAGATCCCAATTCCAGTTGTTTTGTATCTGTTAATATTTTCATTACTTTTAGTAAAGTTGGTCTAGTCTTTGATTTTGATTTTCTATTAATTGCTTTTTTGGCAGCCACCATAATTAGACTCAGCACATCATGGAATCCCAAAAGTCTGCCAGGTCATCACGCTTACAAAAATATGTTCCCAGCTGCCTTTTTCTTGCCTGTCACATCTCTAATATTTGCTATCCACATGAGGAAAAATTCTTTGGAGTCTACTTGAGGTATAAAAATACCTATGTAAACACTTTCAGGCAAAGATCCTAAAATCTTATAGACTTTGTTATATGTTTGGGAAGTATTCATATAACCCCCATTTGTCTCTTTGTGAATTGCTTATCCAATCTCTTCCCAATCCTTTCTAAGCTCCTCTGATTGATTCTTATAATTATCATGCAATATTGTATATGCTTTACTAATTATTCCTTTTTTAACTGCAGCTTCTGTTCTAGATTCTATTAAAAACTCTGCCAGTGCTGGCCCTTCATTTAGAAGCCCCCTATTTCTTTCTCTTTGCCTATACTGTGATGTCAATTCTTGATAAGGAAGGCAATCTCTAACCTGCAGTCCAAATAAATTCTTGCCCTCTTCCCATTCTATTACCTTTACCTTTCTAGTTATTTGCCCCCAATATCTTTGTTCCCTTGCCAGTTTTCTCCAATAAATTCCAGCCCCCTCTTGTCTATTATCTGTATCCCAGACCACAGTCATCCTTATCGCCAAAATCTTTTTCTCCATTCTTGTGCTGGTTTGGTTCTAAGACTAATTCCTTCTGTTTTATGAATGTAATACTCTGTATGATTTTGGTTGTTTTCCTTAGGAGACTGCATCCAAAATCCCAATCTCTCCTTATTTCTTGATCTTTCCTCTCTGTGACAGCATCATTCCTTTCCACTTTGAATTATAGTTTTCTGCTTGTGCTATAAAGAGCCTTAACTGTGTTGCTCTAAAATACCCGCTCAAATTAGCCATTCTTAGTTCACCTTGTTCTGTTGGTAGAATCAGCTTATCCCACTTGACCCTTGCTGTCTTCCCTTCCCAGATAAAATCCTTCAACTCTTTTTTAATTGCTATCCACAACTTCTCCGGTTGATAAAAGTATGCCTGATCTGTGTACAAGACAAAAGGGACTAAAAACATTTTAATGGCTTGTATCTTAGTATCCATATCCATATAACAAAACTTCCAGTTTCTTAATTTTTGTATTATCTTCTGGTTAGTCTCTTCCGACATATCCTTAGCTGCCATCACAGAGTCATTTTTAATCCATACTCCTAAATACATCATTTTATCATGTCCCCATAAATATGGATATTGTTGGACCAGTTCGTGTGTCGATACATAATTTAGCGCTATTGCCTTTGTTTTAGCTTCATTAATTTTGTATCCCGAGAAGATTTTAAACTGTTTAAAATGTTCCACAACACTGTAATCTCACTTTTTGGTTTTATCATGTATAAAGTAATATCATCTGCAAATAGAACCAGCTTTTCCTGAATACCATACCAATTGTATCCTTGAATTTCTGAGTCCCTTATTTTCTTTGCCAATGGTTCTAAATATAATGTGAACAACAAAGAGGAAAGCAGACAACCTTGCCTTGTTCCTCTACTCAAGCAGAAGTTATTGGAGAGGACCCCACCTACTTTAATTTGCCCCTCCGATCCCTCATATATTCTTCTAATCAACCTTATAATTGTATCAGGAAAAGCAAATGCTTCCATTGCCCTGCTCATGAAGTCCCAGTCTAGTCTGTCAGTTGTTTTCTCTGCATCAAGACCCACCAATAAAAGTGGTACTTTCTTACATTCTGCTTCCCTCTGGATCATCAGTGTTCTGTTAGTATTGTCAAATGTTTGCGTCCCCTCCACAAAACCACACTGATCCATATCTATTAATTTTGGTATCACTTTTGCCATTCTTTTAGCCATTATAGATATAAACACTTTATAATAATGGTTTAGTATTGAAATGGGCCTGTATGAAGCTGGAACCGATAGATCTTTACCCTCTTTAGGTATTACCGTTACCACTACCTTCTTCCAGGATGCTGGTACTTCTCCACCACTTAAAATACTGTTAAACAAAACCTTCCAGATCTTTATCAGTTTTTTTTTTCCTTCCTAACTTCCAAACGTCCACAGGAATACCATCTGTTCCTGGGGACATTTCCTATAGATTGGTTTTACATAGCTATTTTTATCTCATCCCTTCCCATCCTGTTAGTAATTGAGCCTCATCTACCTCCAACTTTGGCATATTTAATTCTTCCATAAACATTTCCATTTGTACTTTTTCTTGATTTCTGCATTTCTCTGCTTTATAGAAATTTTCATAAAATTTCCAAATATTTCTAATACTTCTACAAGGTCTCTTGTTATCTTCTTTGTTATTGGCTCTCTAAGCTTGGTGACTGCCGTTTCCTTTTTTTGTTGCCTGAGTTGTTGTACTAGAAGTTTTTGTACTCCAGAATTATTATCAAAAACAGTTGCTTAACAGCAATCTTCCTACACCTTTGCCATTCCTTTGGCTAGTATAGACATAAACACTTTATAATCCTGGTTTAAAATTAAAATGGGTCTATATGAATCTGCTTCTGAAGTGTCTTTGCCATCTTTAAATAACACAGACATCACAGCTTTCTTCCAAGATGTTGGTTGCTTCCCCTCCTTTTAAAATACTTGTAACCAAACCTTCCAGATTTGTATCACTTTCTTGCCTCCTAAGTTTCAAACTTCCACAGGATGACCATCTGTTCCTAGAGACTTTCTTGAACATTTACTGATTAGTATGTTACTTTTTTTGTCTCATCACCTCCTATCTTAACTGTTAGTTGTTGAGTTTTGTCTACCTGTAACCTTGGCATAATTAACTCTTCCATAAATATTTTAGTTTTTGCTCCTTCTTGATATCCACATTTCTCTGCCTTATACAAATCTTCATACATTTTTTTCATAAAACTTCTATAGAATCTCTGGTTATTTTTCTTGTTATTCATAGATTCATAGATTAGTACTAGACTAACTGCCCTTGTGAGCCATTTTAAGCCTAGCCAATTATCCCCTGTGAGATTCAAACCCTGTACCTTATGTTTGTAAGGTAAACACCTTAACCAATAGGCCACCCTGCCAGTAGGTTCCTTAAGTTTGGTGACAACCCTCTCAACATTCTTTTGCCTAAGTTGTTGTGCTAAAAGGTTTGTACTCTGGAGTTGCTATCAGAAATAGTTGCTTTATTGCAATCTTTCTAAACTCATGCATATTATCCAGATACTGCCTTATTTTCTCTTTAGCACTCTGCAGTGGTTTTCCTCTTGTTCTGTCAGATTCCCCTTATTGTGCAATACTTTACATTTGGCAGCCCCTCTAAGTAATTTCTAATGCTTCATAGCTCTCTTTTAGTTCAACCATATTTCAAACTCCACTTTCGTTTTATCCCAGTCACTAGCTATAACTTCTGAAGATATTTCTGTCTTCCCTAATAACTCTTGAATGATTTCCACTACCCATCTTTAAATTCCTCTCTTTTTAACAGTGGAAAGTGGCAGTGTCTTATATTTACTTTATTACCCTGCATTTCTATCTTGGTTTGTATTGGTGCATGATCAGAAATAGTTACCGGATATGTGCTAAACCTTTCAATTAAATGCACATATTCCTGTATAACATAATTTCTATCTAGTCTATGCCAATTATTGTAACGTGAAGAATACTGTATAAATTCTGTCCAAGCTCCTACTGCTGAATTCATATATTTCATGCTAAATATTTTCATAAGTTTCTTCAGAAATCTACCCTCTTTTGTTATATTGTCCCTTTTAGGTCCCCTGATACATCCTCACTATTGCAAATCAAATTATAAATAATATTTCTTGCTGAAAGCTGATTATTTCTATCAAAATTTTATTAATAATAGCAGTTTTTAAGTGGAATATAAATACATGCCAGTGTAATTCTCCTCCCTTTCCAATAGCCCTTCACAAATCTACCATTATTGTCTTTTTTCCTCTTCAATCACTATTGCAACCCAGCTAGCAATCAGTATTATTACTCCCCTTCCCTTTGCTCCTGATATTCTGCTGAATATCCATCTTGAAATGTTCTTTGTCAAATTCACATGCTCATTTCTTTTCAAATGCATCTCCTCCAGCATTGCTATTATACTCTGCATTTCTTGATATGATACAATAGTCTTCCCTTTTTGTCTGTACTTGTAAGGTCATTCACATTCCAAGATAATGTAGCTAGAATTGATCTTTTTATGCAGTTGTTTATTCTCATCTCCTTTTGAACCTGTGTCTGTTTCTTTAATGAAAACTGTCAAAGAAAAAAAACTACATTTTCAGAATACCCCCACCCACTATTAATTTAGAGCAAATATACAAAACTATGTACATTTTCAATAAAGGAAGTTTTACCTTCCAGATTGGAATAATTGTCCTAAACTGACACCTATACCCATGGGCATTACTTAATGTAATATTGTTACCCATACAAAAGTTCATGTTGCAGCCTGTGTTTCCACTTAAACTGATTGCTGTCTGATAATTTCTTATCTCTACTCCCCTCCCAGATATGAAAGAGACTATATGCTTTCAGAAACATTAACTTTTAGTCCAAAGAAAAAGTGCACTAGCTGCCTCTAAATGAAACTAAATTGTGCACTGTTCTATTTAAATGCATTAAAGTACTAAGGCTGCTGGGGATGCTGCTATCTCTTATTCACTTCCCTTAATTTCAAACTTTTAGTTTCACTGAATGCTTGCGATTGTACCTTTAAATGTTACATTTCTTTCAGAAAAGAATGCTCAGAACTCTTAATATTAATTGCTTGCGGACTTCAAGATGGCTGCACACTGATTAATAGCTTAACTTCAGCTCTCCCAGTGTGAAAACAGAAACTGAGAAAAATGAGTGCCATCGAAAATGTTTTTGGTAAAATTCAGTTACTGGCTTGTAAATATGCTACCAGGATGGCAGCAAAGAAGAATTTTGGAAAACCTGAAAGAAAATCAACCAGAAAAGGTGAAGAGAACATGCTGTTTGGGAAGGATTTTGCTTCTGTTCAACAAAAAGCATTTCAATTTTGCTTCTGTTCAACAAAAAGCATTTCAAGCTTCAGCTTTGGTTCAAGAAATGCCTTCCAGTAATTTAGAGGAAAAAATGAATCAAATGTACTTTGAGGTTATTAAAATAAACAAAACATTAAAGGAATATATCAATTCAAACAACAAAAGGCTGGAAAAATAGAAGTTTTAACTAGCCATTCAGATGAACTGATAAAATTACAAAAGTCAGAGGTTGACATAAAGAAAAAGCTGGCTGAATATGAGTCTTCACTCAGAGAAAACTTGAAATTTTCTGCTGTAACAGAGACATTGAAAGGAAGAGATTTTTAATTTTATGAAAGCACAAATAAGCAACTGGACTGGTGTTCCACAGCAGCATTTGTTAATTGAAAGGGCATATTGACTGTATGCTCCAAACGTCTTGACCATGAGAAAGCAGCCAAGACCTATATTAGTAAAGATGCAGTCATACTGGCAGAAAGGGCTGATCCTGACATAATTGTGGTAGAAGGGCAAAGTATTAGAATTTGGAGACAGTAGAGTGTTTGTAAAAAATGATTTTTCACTGTACACTGGCCAGAAGATAAGCAAATGTGTCCAGGCAATCGGTTAGTGTTGAGGCAGGTTTGAAATTCAGGCTGCTGTATCCAGCTATATTCAAAGTGTTTTTCTTAGAGGATCAAAGTCATTTTCGATGCAGAACAAGCTAAGGAGGAATTAAAAAAGTTTATCTAACAAAAAGTGGGTCAGCAAGGAGAAGGAGACTCTGCTACTCATTCTTCAGATGGTAAGGTTCATAGGGAGACCTTGGCAGTGAAACATTTTCCAATGTTCCAAATGAAAAAGCTTGAGAGATAGAAAAAGGCATGTGAGTTGACTAGAAGAATCAGCAGTACCATGGACTTGAACCAGCGTCTGGTGTTGGATGTGAGGATGAGCAGGAAGAAGACCAGCAACTCTGAAATTAGTGAATACATGGAAGACTATAAAGCATCTTATCTTATTTGTAAAATATGAGTTTGCAAGAAAAAGTGTCTGAAAAACACTGGACTTTTGTTGACTTTTGTTAGACAAGGGTGGACTATTAACCATACACCCCACTTTAGATCATTAATGTTTCGAGGGACATTAAAAGGGGGAAAAACTAACTAGAACTAAAACAGTTTTTGTTCTTATTAATATGTAAGGCAATCTGTACTATCTTCCTGAAAGACAGGATGCCTGTATGGATTAACTCCCACCCCTTCCATTTTTTCCCCCAAAATTGTTCTTTGAAGTTACCTTAAACTTAGCCATTCAGCAAATGGTCTTTTTGGCCCAGCTCTCTTTGTAAGGGATAAGAGTTGCATTCACTGGATGCGCTCAGGCGTCTCGGGTACAACTTCTGCAAAGTCAGAGAATCTGGGTATTTTAACCAACTTTTAGTCTCCCTTAAACTGAAGACATTAGGTAGAAACTAGGGCAGACTGGAGTCAAAGCAGGCTGTCTCTAAGTAGCTAGCTAATTGCATTCCATTCTGTTATGAATTCCTTGCTAAATATTTCAGGATCATTTAAAGGCTTATTCTAATAAGGCAGCAGCCACTGCAAGTTCTCTTTAGAGGTACGCTAGATCATAGTATATATGCAGCCACTTGGACTTCTATGCATATTTTTTGCAAGACTCTATAAACTAGATGTCTGCTGTGGAGTAGGGATGGCTTTACCACTACAGTCCTACTGGACATGCTAGTTGTCCCCACTAGACATGTGGTTAGGATTCCATATACTTCACTGGTCTTCATTTTGTCAAGACTGTTACTGAAGCATTGATCCCTATGATGGACATTGTATTGGTGTGTTAAGTGTACCAAAGCTGAAGATGTTCATGCACAAAGATGCTGCTACAGCACAGACTCCCACCTTCCAATCCTCTTTTCTGTCTCTCACTTACAGGGATGTCTCTGTCTTAAAGGTTTCTAATGTATTTTTTTTCCATACATTTTCTTACATTTGAGTAGGCTGCTTATTTATTTTGTCTAGCAAGACTGCCTATCCTTCCCCACAGGCACTTCAGAACAGGCACACTTTTGGAATCTAAGCTTCTTCTTGCTCACAATCAATGAACTAAAGAAGGTGGGGACTACCTTCCCTTTTCTTCCGTATGCCCTGCTGACATCCTTAGGACAGGAAGGAGTCAATCCACTCTGGGAATATGTAAAACTCTACAAGTCAGACTGTATTGGTGGGCATCCTATTCTCAGCTAATTACCACCTCTCATGAATGGTATTGCTGTATTTAAGCATTGTCTGCTGTGGTGACTTTGTCACAAATCTGTACTATTTCCATCACTACTGTCTGTTGCATTATGACACAAATAGAACTGTAACTGAGAAGCATTGTCCACAGAGAATGCTCTGCCTTATATGATGTTACTTGATGATGTCTTCTTCCATATAGAGATGTAGCTGTGGAATCTCTCTCTCTCTCTCTCTCTGTCTGTCACTCACTGTTTTTTATACATTTGTTAAGTGGGTAAGCTCACTGAACACAACTGTCCCTTTTCAGGGGCAGTGTCTTGTTGAATGACTTGTTCAGAGTCACACAGTAGGGAAATGGGAAGTTGAAGGAATCAAACCTTTTACCCTTGGCTACAGGAAATAGCATATTTACCACTCAGTGCTTTAATCCTCTGCATCCTCCATTCATTTATCATCGCTACCCATCATTTGTTATGTTGCCCGAAGAGTCTGCCACTCATGTTAACCAAGAAATCACTTTTTTTTATTTTGTCTATTTCCTTATCTGTAATTTTTTAGCTTTTTGTGTAAGATTTAGTTTTTATCCGTGGGGTCTGTCGCATTGGTATTTTGACAGAATACTACCAGACAAGTTTGACTAACTGCCCAGGGAGCTGGAAAATCAGACATTGGGATTAATATTTAACAGGTAGTGCCTCTTTTCTTTAAGGGAGGAGGCCTTTATATTTCCACCAACAGGGGCATCATGTGGTTGTGGTTGGGGATAGCTTTTGTATGTCTTGTTCACGGCCTGGATGCATGGAGACAGTACAGTAAATAGTGGCATGGTGTGTGGAAGCATGCACAGGTTATTTAAGGGCGTCTGCATCTGTGTACATTGTATGTTGTGTGTGCCTCAAGGTTAATGCTGTTAGGGCCCTGTAATGACTCCCCTTCCTCTCACAGTACGTGTATAATGGGCTAGAAGTCCATTGGATTCATGGCTGTTGTCCCTTCAGTGACATAAATGAAGAGTATGGTAATTAATGTGTTCTGAGGGGAAGGTTATCCATTGGCCTGTATGATGAGATAAGGCAAGGAAACGGGACATGTGCGAGAAATTTGCTTTGTAAAGAGACGATATTATCAGAAAACACCATTAGGCCCATGATTACAAAATAGTGATTTTTAAGATGCTCTGTAGGAGATCGAAGAAGAAGTGATACAGGATCAAACTAGAGAGTGAAGAAAGAAAAAGAAGACAGAAGAACCTGGTGTGGTGTATTGAACAATGAAAAAAGGTGAGAATTACAAAGCCAGGGTGCTTAATTCATCTTTCCTGGAAAACTAAGAATGAATTGTAAGTGAAGATGGGCAGTCTTGCTGACTGGTCATAGCTGTCTTTGACTTGGGAATGCTTCCCTTAGTACCTGAAAGTATAGAATCACAGATTAAGTTGCTATGGTTTAAATGCCCCCTCACCCCACCTCCCCAAACAATGAATTTCAGTTAACATTTGTGCTGGGGAAAATGGCGGGGTGGTGCTTAGTTTATTCTGTGTGCATATGTGATACTGCTAAGCACTATACATACAAGACTGGCCAACATGCAACTGAGATAGACTTTCTCCTAGTAAGGAAAGAGCACTGGAGTAGAATCAGTGATTGAAATGTCATCCCCTGTGAAATACTCAGATGTTCTTCGTCTCACATTGCTGCAGTCATAACCTGTGGGTAGTCCGCTGTCCTCGGTCGGCCCGAATACCAAAGAGTTAGGCTGGCGTCGGTCATGGGCGCCCGGAGCTGACGTCAGTACGTAGTAGTACTTAAGCGCATGACTGACGCCATATCCTCAGTCTTTCTTGCCGCGTGGTCCGAAGCAGAAGCAGCGTTTGCAAGTGCCGTTCGGCGTTCTGAAATTTTCAATTATCGAGTTTCAGACCGAAGACCAAGTTGGGCTAAGTACCCCGTTAGGGAAACTTTTTGTCTTTTCTTGCCTCAGTTAATCCGGATGTCAGAAAAAGTTAATAATTGTATTTCTTGTGGGAAACAGATACCTCATAGGGACTATCATTCTCTCTGTATTCCTTGCTTGGGGCCTGAACACGACGTAGTCGGGTGTCGCTTTTGCGCTAGATTTAATAAGCGCACCATTAAACGGAGATTAGACTGTGCCAGGCTTGTTTTCGGTAAGCAGTGTAACTACAACATGCTGTCGGATCCTCCGACGCCCGCTACCGCTAAAAAGCGAAAAGATAAATCTTTAAGGTCTAAACCGGATGAGTCGTCCGTTGCGGACGCCGGTTCTATGGAACCTACGGTTGAATCTGTGGATCCAGCCGAGGTTTCGGCTGAATCCCAGGGGGAACCTTTACTTTTGCAGGAGTTGGCCTCTCAGGAGTTAGGCCAGGCTGAGGGTGCTTCTCAGGTATCTGTAGTTCCATCCTTACAAAAGGTTATTAGGCCTTCTACCTCAGTGACTAAAGGCCATGCTAAAGCTAAACCTGGTCTTTCTGGTACTGGCCATAGCTCTAGTTCTTCAGGTTCTGTTCCTAAAAAACATATGTTGAAAATGGCAGAGGATTTGATTACTTTGATCAGGGGTTCTATGCCCCCTCCAGAGAAGAGGCCTAGGGTGGAGACAGATTTAGAGGGAATGGAGCATTCTTCAGACTACTCTGAGTCCTCAGCTGAGGATATTCAGGATTTCCTCCTATTCAGATTCGGATGCAGAGGATTCCTGTCCTTCTGCTTCTCCTCCAGAGGATTTTTCCTTTTCTGAAACTTTACATTCCATGAGGGAACATTTCAAGTGGGAAGGTCAGGATTTTTCAGATTCTCGAAAAGGCTTAGGGAATTTTTGTTTTTGCCACAACATAGGCCTTTGGCTATTCCCCCTGTCTTGGATGTTGTTCAGGATGTTTTTTCTGAAGCTTCACTTAATCCTGATTCTTTACCCCCTGCCCCTGTCAAGCCAGACAGGTATTACAGAGATCCAGAGGCACATAAATATTTGTATAAGAGTCCTAGAGCTGACCCGGAAACTATTATTCAAGGGCCGAAGGGTGTCAGGGCTTCTGTGGTTAAGAATCCAGTTCCTTTGGATAAAGATTCTAGAGCGTTGGATAGGTGGGGGAAAAAAGTGTACACCTCTTCTACGTTAGCTATGAGGGCTTTAAATTGCCAGTTTCATATGCTGAAGTATCAGAACTTTTTGTTGGGTCAATTGAAATCTAAGGTGGATGCTTTATCTGAGGGTATAGAGTGTAAGGAATTGCAGGAGTTGGATCATGCTTCAGATCAAGTTGGTAAACATTCCTTGCAGTGTGGCTTCGATGCTCTTCAGGCTTCATCCAGGGTGGCTGCTACTGGTTCAGTTATTCGTAGACATGCCTGGCTTAAGGATCAGAATTTGTCAGAGCATGTTAAAGCTCGGATTTTGGATGCTCCTCTTCAATCTGAAGTTCTTTTTGGTTCCCCTGTGGAGTCAGTTTTGAAAAAGATGGAAGATAAAGCTAAGTCTATGCAGACGGTTAAGGATTTTTTGCAAGTCCAGCCCCCTAAGTTTAGCAGGAATTGGCCTGCTAGAGGATGGTCCTACCCTTCTTCGGATTTTCAGTCTAAGGGCAGGTCTAGACGTGGTAGGGGCAGGGTTCACGCTCAGAGTTCTTTCAGGCCTAGGACTTGGAGTTCTCCTGCACAGTCTTCTGGTGAGGGCAGGGGTCAGCCTTTTCGTAAACAAACCCAATGACCTGTATCTTCAGCTGCCAGATCCTTCTTTTCTGGCAGCTCCTCTAGGAGGAAAGTTGGCACTTTTCAAACAAAACTGGCATTTGGTCACCCAGGACAAATGGGTGTTGGAAATAATAAATCAAGGTTACAAGTTTTATTTTCACACTTTTCCTCCTTTCAAAGGCATGCCAGATGTACCTCCTCAGCAAAGGCTGGAGGCTCAGGAACAAATTTCTTTGCTTTTACAGATGGGAGCAATCCAGGTGGTACCTCCGTCAGAAGTAGGCCTAGGGTTTTATTCCCGTCTATTCCTAGTGCCAAAGAAAGGAAACACTTGGAGGCCAATTCTGGATTTGTCCATTCTCAATACCTACCTAGACATTCCAAAGTTCAAGATGTTAACATTACAACAACTCCTGCCTATGCTAGGCAAAGATCACTGGATGGTAACTCTGGATCTCAAAGAGGCCTATCTTCACATTCCTATCAGGCCCAGCTGCAGGAGATTCCTGCGATTTCGGGCTGGTACTTCTCATTATCAGTTCTCTGCATTGCCCTTTGGTTTATCTACTGCGCCCAGGGTGTTCACAAAAGTTCTGGCTCCTGTAATAGCTTTCTTCAGACAGAGGGGAATACAAATTTATCCTTATCTAGACGATTGCCTGATTCTGGCTCAAGACAAAGACAAGTTACTTCAACATCTACAGTATGTAATGGCAGTTTTAAGGTGCCTGGGGTATTCTGTGAACGAAATAAAGTCCAGTCTAGTACCCTCTCAGGACATGTGCTTTCTGGGTGTGAGACTGAATACAGCTTCTCAGATGGCTTTTCTGACCCCGGACAAACAAAGAACTCTTCACCTATACTTCCAGCAATTATCAGTACTGTCCAGGCTGACTGCAAGGACAGTCCTTCAACCTTGGGGTTTATGGCATCTTGCATTCTAGTACTTCCCAATGCCAAACTGCATATGAGGAAGCTACAATGGTATCTCAAAAGTGTATGGACTCAACACTGCCACGATTTGGACACTGTCATTCGAATAATACCTTGCATCCAGAAGGAATTCTTGTGGTGGGCGCAGGAATGTCACCTAAACAAGGGACGCTCTGTGACCCGACCAGAGGCAAGTCAGATCATAACGACGGATGCCTCAGACTTGGCTTGGAGAGCACACTTCAATGGGAAATGGATTCAAGACACGTGGCCTCCCAGACTACAGCATTTGCATATCAACATGAAGGAGATGTTAGCAGTCCAGTTTGTCCTGATGGCTTTCAAGGGCCTACTTCAACCAGGACAGGTGTTGATTCGAACAGACAACACTACAGTCATGTGGTACATCAACAAGCAGGGGGGAACCCATTCTTACCCTCTTTGCAGACAAGCAATGATATTGTGGGAGACTGCTCTGAGTTTGCACATCACTCTTCAAGCACGGTTTCTGCCAGGAGCACAGAACTCCTAGCAGATGTATTGAGCAGACAAATTGTGGACCCCCACGAGTGGAAATTGGATCCTCAGGTATTCCAACAGTTGACAGTGGCTTGGGGAACTCCAGACATAGATCTGTTCACTTCTCCTCTAAATTTCCAACTACCAAAATTTTGCACAAAGATGTTTCACCCAAAAGCTTGGAAAGTGGATGCTCTATCTTTCAGTTGGAACAATCTTCACGTCTATGCTTTCCCTCCTCTGCCTCTCCTTCCCAAGGTACTCTTGAAAGTCAGGCGGGACAAGCCTTGCATGATTCTAATAGCACCAGATTGGCCACGTCAGCACTGGTATCCTCTGCTGAGGAGTTTAATTTACAGCTGCCTCACTTGTTGTCCCAGTCAAGCAATCATTTGCTCAATGTCAGGGTGCAGTCCCTGCATCTAACAGCTTGGCGTATTCTGTTTTAGAGCCTGTGGGGTCTCAGCTTCCTCAACAGGTTTTAGATGTCATTTTGGAAGCCAGGCGGCCCAGCACTAGAAAAGTTTATGCTGATAAATGGAGGAGATTTTTTCTTTGGAGCACAACAAAGGGCTTCGATGTCTCGGTGCCTAATTTGAGTTTTACACTACAGTACCTTACTGAATTACTAGACAAGGGTTTGTCTTTTTCCTCTGTGAAGGTTCATGCTGCAGCCATTTCTGCTCACTATGATTGTGACCCTCCTTTATTTTCTCACCCTTTGTTTAAGCAATTTCTTAGAGGGGCAAAAAATATAAGACCCCCACGTAGAGCTCCTACTCCCTCCTGGGATCTCAATTTTGTGTTGGAGAAGCTTACTTTACCTCCTTTTGAACCTGCAGCTACATCTGAATTGAAGTTTTTGTCTTGGAAGACTGCTTTTTTGTCGGCCATCACTTCTGCTAGGAGGGTATCTGAATTGCAGGCTCTCATGGCTGTTGAACCCTTTTTGATATTCCATAAGGATAGAGTTTCTTTGTGTACTAACCCTACTTTTATGCCAAAAGTGATTTCTAATGTGGCCTTGAACCAGTCTATCCATTTGCCTACTTTTTATGCTGATCCCCAAAATAAGGGGGAAAAAGTCTTGCATTCTTTGGATATCCACAGGCAGCTGCGTTATTATTTGAGCAGAACTAAAGAGTTCAGGCAGACTCAACAGTTATTTTTCTTTTGCTTTGGGTTCACAAGGGAAAGCTGTTTCAAAGCAGACTATTTCTAAGTGGATTGGTCAATGTATTGCTTTTTGTTATTCTCATCATGGGAAGAATGTTCCCGCTGGGATCAGACCTCATTCCACTAGGGCTACTGCCACATCTACTGCCTTTTTGAGGGGGGTAGCTACTAAGGATATTTTGGAGGCAGCTACTTGGAGTTCAGTTCACACTTTTACTAAGCATTACCATCTCCCTCTTTATTCCAAGTCTAGGGCTGGGTTTGCCACTGCAGTCTTACAGGGCATGTTAGCAGCTCCTAATGCTTTTTAGTTTGCCAGCCTCCCTTTTCCTTTGCTTTGGGATTCTACCCACAGGTTATGACTGCAGCAATGTGAGACGAAGAACATAGTACAGTTTTGTACCTACCATAAATGTAGATGTTCGAGGATCCACATTGCTGCAGTCCTATTTTCCCTCCCTCCTTCCCCTCTATAGTTTGGGGTTGCTGTTGTTCCATTGGGATAATTGTTATTTTCTCACTTGTGGTTGTTGGGTATTTACTATTTTGGCTCTGGCCTTTCTTTTTTAAGGCCTTCTGACATCTGGGGCAAGAAAGACTGAGGATATCGCCCATGACCGACGCCAGCCTAACTCTTTGGTATTCGGGCCGACCGAGGACAGCGGACTACCCACAGGTTATGACTGCAGCAATGTGGATCCTCGAACATCTACATTTATGGTAGGTACAAAACTGTACTTTCAGTGCATAAACCACTGGTTGCCACAATCAGCTACAAGCATTGGTCAGAGTAGGCTTTCCACTTTGAATTCTAAACTCTTGTGTGTGTTACGTATATGAGCCTTAGCTGTATCCAAACAAGAAGATCCAAAAGGGCTAGTGGAGACATCACTCTAAAATGATTGGCTAAGAAACTACAATGTTTAGTAAGTAGCCTAGCTGTGTATTTATTTATTTAGCTATTTTATTTTATTTTATTTTTACATTTGGTTACCGGGAAAGTCCAACTGGATATGAGTCCTTTTTCAGTGGAGGCCCAGAAAGAAAAGCTCCATAATAACATTTACACACACAGTAATAGTCATTCGATTTGAATTCACATAGTACAGTACATTAATGACAAGTAGCTTTATTTAGCGTATGACATAAAATGATATAATATCACCAACAAAATGTTAGTTTCAACAGGAAGTAGTTGTTACATTTTAGCAGCTGTCATTAAGTAAACCAAGGTTAAGGTACAGGTAGGTATAATTATACGAGATGTGAGGAGAGAAAAAGTATGGGATGAAGGTGTGATTAATTAGTACAGAAATATGGAAATAGACTGAGAAAAGGGAGGGGTCCTAGTATCTCTAAAATATCCCTTCAAATCAGGTGATCCTAATCCACCTTGTTCTGTTGTAAAGATCAGTTTGTCCCATAGCCATAAATTAAAAAAACAATAAGTCGAGTACAAACCCCAAAACTGGAACAAAGGAACACCACCGCATCACGGAAAAATAATCAAAATTTAAATAAAACAGTTGAGCACTTTTGTCAGAATGTAACAAAGACTTCTTCAGAACTTGAAGCAAACCAAAGCAATGAAGGATGTGAGGGGTAGTCCATGGAATGATATCACTGAATTAAAAGAATTTGGGTGGCAGATCAGGCTAAATGCCTGTATTCGCAGTGGTCTGAATGATAATGATAAAACTGTGTTCATACATTGTGTGACCTTCACTGCTGCTTTTATTGTTTTTAAAAAGAATTCATCTGTTTATTATTGTGTTAATTGGGGGGTTGTTAACTTTTTGGAAGGTAGTTGGTTGTTAGAGTCATGTGACTTGTTATGGGGGGGTATTTAAATGTGAATTACTTTGGTTTGCTTCAAGTTCTGAAGAAGTCTTTGTTACATTCTGACAAAAGCGCTCAACTGTTTTATTAAATTTTGATTATTTTTTTCCACGGTGTGGTGGTGTTCCTTTGTTCCAGCTTTGGGGTTTGTACTTGACTTATTGGTTGTCAAGTTTATCCCACTTAACTCTTGCTGTATTTCCCTCCCAGATAAATTCATGGAAGTTGACTGGAGAGAAAGCACAGGACTTTAAGGAATTACTCTCCATTTATGTTACTGTAGGGAACGTTGGTGGTGGAATGCACAATTCCAGAAGTCATCAAAAGAAAGGAATAACGCAGGAAAAAGTGGGAGATAGAAAAGACAGACCAGGTTAAGAAGGAATACTGGTTGATTAGCAAACAGGCTAAGAGAGGAGTTGTAATAGCAAAAAAACAAGGCTTCATTGGCAGCTTACCCGCTTCTGGAAAATGACATAGTCTATGGCACAATGAAACCTTATCAGGCTGCAAGGCAAAGACAGAAAGGTAAAGAAGATAGTTCAGATTAATTACATAGAACAAATACTGTATATGTACATTCTAGTGAACAAGTACAGTGCAATGTGGAATCAAGTGTAATGTACACTATATACATTAGTTACTAAAGTGGGTATATCTTCAGTAAATCTTGAATGGGGAGAAGCGACTTGGAAAGGAGATAGGGTTAGTGTGTTAGGTGATATGTCCTATGTTGAAGCAGGAGCATTTGAGTTGGACAATGTGTTTTTTGAGTTGATTTCTGAATGTGGAGTAAGTGTTGATTTCCTTTAGTTGATGGGGAGAGTTTGACAAAAAGTAGGTGCCTGAAAGGAGAAAGCACATGCACTGCTGTGGAGTTTAGTTCTAGGGGTAATAAGAGTTGGTTAGGCTTATGAGTAGTGTCTCAGGTTGTATGAGCAGTTTTTATTTTCATGAAGTCTTAACTGCAAAGGGAGAAAATTTGTGGAGTTGGAGTAGTTTGTAGAGTTGTGATCCAAACAGCTCTTTGTTTTAGTGGCAGCCATTTGGCTTTTTCTAGGGTGATACAGTAATGCTCACAGAGAGGCGAGTTTGTAATCGGCAGATGCTGTAGAGATAGTCTGGAGTGTGGCAGTGTTTTTCTTGGAGGCAAAAGCAAAAACTGGAAGCCCATGTACAAGCTGAGGAAGGAGAAATCCTTTGCCAGTGGCATCTCTGACTGGTTTGGATAGAAAAGAGGAGATCTTTTTGCCCCAGAATAGGAGGGAGTTTATTTTGGCTCCCACTTTGTCTATGTGAAAATGTAAGTTTAGTGACCTTTCAAACCATAATCCTAGGTATTTGATAAACAGATACACAGAGTAGCAGAAAGTAAGATGGGAGATGAGCAGTTTGGATTCAGATCAAGATGCAGCACAACTGACACAATGCTTGCAATAAGACAAATAGTTGAGAAGAAGCTAGAGATAAGGAAAGAGTCCAGCTGGGCATTCGTAGACTTGGAGAAGGCAAATGCCAAGAAAGCTGATTTAGGCAGTCCTGTGGTGATTCAAAGTCCCAGAAATATGGGTAGAATTAGTACAGGCTATATACAAGGACCCATCAGCTCATGTATGAATAGTATTTGGTCTCCTGGAGGGGTTACCAGTGGGAGTGGGTGTGCAGCTCTGCGCCCACTGCTGTTCATACAGGTGATGGACTACATTAGCAAACAGGTCGGAGGGGACAAATCAAAGTTGCTGTATGCAGACAATGTGCATTACAGGCAGACTCTGAACAAGAACTTCAGCAGATAATGGGGGAATGGAATGCGAAACAGAAGGCACATGGGATGAAAATGAGTACAGGTAAGACAGTTATAATGGCAGCAAATGGTGGGAGGAATCATAAGATGCTGGGAATTGAGATAGAAAAGAAAATACTGAAACAGGTTAACAGCTTTAAGTATCTGGGAGGGTGGTTGAGGAGAAGAGAAGTCTGAATGAGGAGGCTAAAGCTAGAATCAGAGGGGCTACAGCCAACTGACACAAAGTGGTGGGGTGTTAAATGACAGAAGAATGCCAAAAGAAGCTGAAAAGTAAGGTGTACAAAACAGTGATGCAACCAGTGCTCCTGTATGGTACAGAAACCTGGGCAGTAAAGGAAGAGCAGTTGAGGAAGCTAGAAGTGATGGGGATGAAGTGCTTGAGATAGGTGGCAGAATGTAGACTATGGGACAGGTGCAGAAATGAGGACAGCAGAGCAGAAGCCAAAGCTGCTCCATTTGCAGAGAAGTTCAAAGAGAACAGATTATGGTGGATCGAGCACATGTGCAGAAAAATAGGACAACCTGGTAAAGATGATATGGGACAGACAGGAAGAATTTAAGAAGAAATGAGGGCATCAAGCAGAGAGGTGGTTGGACTTTATGAGAGAAGACTGAGACAGTCAGGCGTGACTGTTGAAGAAGGTAAGAGGGTTTGAATCGAGAGAGATGGCGACAGTTGACATGACACCCCGAGCCCATGTAGAAAATGGGAAAAAGGGGGTTGATGATGAAAGAAGACACACCTGCCTGGTTCCCCTGTTCATATACAATTTATTGAAGAAGAACTGGGGAAGGGTTCTTCTCCAGTTAATTGTGTTTGAACAGAGAAATCAGGCACACACATAAACGTAAATTTGATGTTGTTAATCTTCGTTTATTCCTTACTCTTGGGGGATTCACTTCCGACCTCGGAACCGAGCCAGCCTTTTTTCAAGCTCGTGTTAGCCACAAATCTTTCTAGCTAAGATTTTACCCATCGTGCCCTTCTCCCTGTTACCTCAGATCTAGTTTGCCGCATTGCTGTTCAGCTGTGTCGAGCCATTCCTGTCCAGCTAAGTGTATATTCTGATCATTTTTTGAGTTTTTTCTCACAGAATTCGTAGTTTTTCGACTTTAAGTCGTATCTTCTTTTTCTTTATTACCTGTACCTTTTTGGTATCTTCTACTACCTTTGTTGGTAGTCTTTCCTTGCCCTCACTTGGGCCTTGCTATAGTGTGTGTGTCCCTAGTTTTTGAATTTTTGTGGATATAATGTCTAAGAAGAAAGGGAGTCCAGGCTTTAAGAGGTGTTCGGAGTGCGGACATAAACTGCCTCACACTGACATGCATGACTTGTGTGTTTACTGTGTGGGCATGCCTCATCTCACAGTGAAGCCACGCTGTCAGATTTGTAAAGGTTTTTCTGCCAGGACATTGAACGAACGTAAAAATAAACTAATACTAAGGGGTCTCCTTAAGACCTCTTTCTGCGAGGCTATTTCTGGGTCACAGGAATCTTCTCCTCCTTTCAAAAAACAAAAAAGGTCTAAGTCTCTTCCATCATCTCCCTCTGGAGACCCTAGGGAATTGAAACATAAAAAGGATAAATTGTCAGAGTCATCGGTGCCAGCGGCTGCTTCGGCACAGACTCATTTGACTCTGTCTCCGATTATGTCTGCTGGTCCCTCTACACCATTGCTTTAAACGCAGACTTAAGCCTACATGCTGCAGACTACTGCTGCACTGACTAGTTCAGTGCAGACTTTCTTGGCACCGATTGGTATATCAGCGTAGCCATCTTTGGCACGGACTGAAGTCTCAGTGCAGACTCCTTCGGCACCGTCCAGTTTCTCGGTGCAGACATCTTTGGCGCTGACAGTTCTCTCAGTGCAGACACCTTTGACGCCAACAATTTTCTCGGCACAGATCCCCTCGGCACCAAAATTTTCTTCGGTGCAGGCTTTTTCGGCGCCAGTGGTTTTGGTGCAGACCGCTCCAACGTTGACAACACCGATGTTCTTCGTGTTTCACTGTTGCAGTCATAACTGTAGGGTGCTCCTGCCGGCAGGCAGCCCGAGGTCGGCCAGAATCCCAAAGTCTGGGTCTGGCGTCGGCTGTACAAGCTAGTACCTTGACGTCAGTACGCATTGGTACATAGCCCTCAGCCGACGCCATCTTCTCCAGTCTTTCTTGCCGTGCGGTGGAAAGCAGCTCGCAAGTCGTTGGTTGGCGATTTTCGAACAGCGTATTTTGTTGTTGTCGGTCCGAAGTTCTTACTTCTCTTCTCAAAGCTAAGTACCCCGTTGGGGAATTTTTTTCTTGTTCCTCCGATGTCAGAAAAAGTTAATAATTGTATAGCGTGTGGGAAACAAATACCTCATAAAGATTTCCACTCTTACTGTCTACCTTGATTAGGCCCTGACCACAACGTTTCTTGTTGTCGGTTCTGTGCCAGGTTCAACTCTCATACTATCAAGCGCAGGTACGATTGGGCTTTAAATTATTTTGGCAGACGCTTCAATTATAGAATGTTGTCGGACACTACCGGAGTTCAAAAGAAGCGCAAAGACAAAGACAGGCCTCCGAGGTCCAAACAGGACTCGTTGCAGCTGGAGCCAGCGTCCGGTTCGGCTGTCGTCAGTGAGGCGCTTTTGCAGCCCCTGTCGTCCACCACTTCTGAACCGATGGCCGATACGGACTCCCATGGGGAGCCATCAAGGCCCACGATTTTAACTGCTGCAGGACCTTCGGACGTCGCTCCTTCAGATGGGTCCGGAACCACTGTGCGCGTACTGGCTTCTGAGGGGGTTTTCAGGCCTACTCACATCACTATTTCAAAGGCAAAGGCAAAGACAAAGACTTCTGTTAAGTCTAAAGCTCCTGTTCAAGCTGCTTCTGAATCCACTCCCAAGACACAAAAGCAATTATTAAAGATGGCTGAAGATTTGCTTACAATGATTAGGGGTTCTCACCCCCCTCCTGAGAAAAGGCCTCGACATGATGTTACTCTGGATTCCTCTGACCAGGCTTCTGTATCTTCTGTTTCTTCCTCAGATCAGGACTATTCCTTTCCCCCTTATGAGGATTCGGATGCTGAGGACTCTTTACCCTCAGCCTCTCCGCCTGAGGATTTCTCTTTTGGGGAAACCTTGCATGAGATGAGGGAACATTTTCATTGGGAAGGACAGGAGTATTCTGCTTCCAAGAAGAGGCTTAGGGAATTTCTTCTTCTTCCCCAGCATAGGCCTTTAGCTATCCCTCCTGTTTTGGACATTGTAGATGATGCCCTTTCTGAGGCTAATTTGAATCCTGATTCCATGCCTCCTGCTCCTTCTAAGCCTGATAGATTTAATAGGGTTCCTGACTCTCATTTATTTTTATTTAAAAACCCTTCTGCAGATCCTGAAACTATTTCTCAGGGCTCTAAGGCTGCTAAGGTTGCTACTTCTAAAAATCCTATTCCCTCTGAGAAGGATTCTCGTGCTTTAGACAGGTGGGGAAAAAAGGTATATACTTCTGCTACCCTGTCTGTAAGGGCTTTAAATTGCCATTTCATATGTTTAAGTATCAGCAATTTCTATTGTCTGTTTTAAAGCAAAAGCTTGCTTCCCTTCCTGCTTGTGCAGAGGATAAGGAACTTCAGGATGTCTTGCATGCTACTGAACAAGTGAACAAGCATAGTTTACATTGTGGTTTTGATGCTTTGGATGCTTCTTGCAGGGCTGCAGCCTCTGGTACTGTTATCAGGAGATATGCCTGGCTTCGTGAACAAAGTTTACCTGAACAGGTTAAGGCTAAGTTATTAGATGCCCCTGTTCAACATGATGTTCTTTTTGGATCCAAGGCTGAGGAAGTTATTAAAAAGATGGAAGAAAAGGCAAAATCTATGCAGACTGTAAAAGATTTCTTGCAAGTTCAGCCTCCTAGATTTTCCAGGAATTGGCCCTCTAAAATTGGTCCTTTCCCACGCCTGACAGGCCTCAAAGGGGAAGATATAGGCGCCCAGAGGTCGTGGTCAAGGTCAGGCCTCTTACAGATCTAGACAATGGACTGCTTCTTCACCTAGAAGGGGAGAAGACAGATCCCAATCTCAAAGAAAGCAAGCTCAATGACTCTCTCGGTTGGGCTACAGGACCCCTTCACCGGATGCCCCTCTCGGAGGAAAACTGTCTCTTTTTTACAGAAATTGGACTCATATTACCCAGGACAGATGGGTATTGGACTTGATGTTAAAAGGTTACAAATTCCATTTTCACACTTTGCCAAGGGCTCACGGTTGGCCAGATCTGCCAAAACATCAATGGTCAGAGGCCTTAATTCAAGTGGATGCTCTTCTGGCCATGAGAGCCATAGAGCCTGTTCCACTCTTGGAGATGGGAAAAGGTTTTTATTCAAGACTGTTTCTAGTTCCCAGAAAACAAAACTCATGGAGACCTATTCTGGACCTTTCGGTGTTAAACACCTTTTTGGAAATTCCAAAATTCAAGATGCTTACTCTACAGCAACTACTTCCAATGCTCTCTCAGGACGCCTGGATGGTGACATTGGACCTAAAGGAAGCCTATTTACATATTCCCATCAGGCAAAATCGCAGGAGATTCCTCAGGTTCAAGGCAGGTTCGAGGCACTTTCAATTCTCTGTACTGCCCTTTGGTTTATCTACTGCACCCAGAGTCTTTACCAAGTGCCTGGCACCAGTAGTGGCTTACTGCAGACTTCAGGGGATCCAGATTTACCCCTATTTGGACGACTGCCTTATTCAGGCAGACAGCAAAGATCTTCTGCTTCAACATCTGGACTTTGTTCAACGTCTTCTCCTCCTACTGGGATTCTCAGTGAACACAAAAAAGTCACATTTGATCCCTTCTCGACAAATGGTATTCTTGGGAGCCCTCTTAAATACAACCTTACAAAGGGCCTTCCTCACTCCAGAAAAACAAACTCAGCTGGCTTCTACTTTCAGCACCTTAGCAACTCTATCTCAGCTCACTGCAAGGAAATTCCTGCAGGCTCTGGGCTACATGGCTTCCTGCATTCTGTTGATTCCAAACGCAAGGCTTCACATGAGAAAGCTTCAATGGTATCTGAAAAGTGTATGGTCACAGCATCACCACGATCTGGATATTCTGATTCCTCTGATCCCCTGCCTCCAGAGGGAGTTCCTCTGGTGGTCCAGGGTATGCTCTTTAAACGAAGGAAAGCCTTTTCGTCCTCCTCAACCTACTCAAATCCTAACCACGGACGCCTCGGATTATGCTTGGGGAGCACACTTTCTAGACAATTGCCAGCAGGGAACCTGGACAAAGGACCATCTTCACTGGCACATCAATCTGAAGGAAATGTTGGCAGTTCAAAATGCCCTTCTAGCCTTCAAGAACCTTTTGCAACCAGGGCCTCTGCTAATTCAAGACAGACAACACCACGGTCATGTGGTACATCAACAAGCAGGGGTTCTCATTCATACCCCTTTGCAGACTAGCTATGGCTTTATGGGACACAGCTCTAAATTTGAAACTACATCTCCAGGCTCAATTCATTCCAGGGAAACAGAATCTCTTGGCAGACAGCCTGAGCAGAAACATTTCAGATCCTCACGAATGAATGCTAGACACCAACTTATTCAACAGGATTACTGCAGTTTGGGGATGTCCCCAGATGGATCTGTTTGCATCCCATCTCAATCATCAGCTGCCTCGCTTTTGCACCAGGTCCTTCCACAAAACAGCTTGGAAAGTGGATGCCCTGTCCTTCAGCTGGAGAAGCCTTTCAGCTTATGCCTTCCCTCCTCTTCCTCTACTACCTCGGGTATTACTGAAGATAAAACAGGACAAGCCCAAGTTCCTCATCTTGATTGCTCCAAATTGGCCTCAACAGTTTTGGTATCCAACTTTAAAGCACCTGTTCTTGGAGCCTCCTTGGATTCTCCCTCTGAACCCTTCGCTTTTGTCCCAGCATCAGGGTCAGTTACTACATCCCAACCTCAAGACCCTTTGTCTGGCAGCTTGGCTCTTCAAAGGAATTTGATTTCCTGTACTCTTCCCAAACAAGTTTTGGATGTTCTTTTGGAAGCTAGACGGCCTAGCACTAGGAAATCCTATGCCTCTAAATGGAAGAGGTTTTGTATTTGGATGCAGGACCGAGGCTCGGATCCTCTGGTTCCTGATCTCTTCTATTTTGCTTTACCTTTCAGAACTTTTATCTAAAGGACTTTCCTTTTCTTCCATTAAGATTCATGCTTCTGCTATTTCTGCGCATTTCAGTTCTGATCCTCCTGTTTTCTCCCATCCTTTGGTGAAGCAATTCTTGAGAGGGGCTAAAAATTTGCGGCCTCCCAGGACCCCTCCTGTCCCTGCCTGGGATCTTAATTATGTTTTAGAAAAACTTACTTTGCCTCCTTTTGAGCCTGCTGCATCTTCCGATATTAAGTTCTTATCCTGGAAGACTGTTCTTTTATTAGCATTGACCTCTGCCAGAAGGGTCTCAGAGTTGCAAGCTCTCATGGCTGTGGAACCATACCTTATTTTCCATCAGGACAGAGTATCCTTGAGGACCAATCCTACTTTCATGCCTAAGGTGATTTCGAAAGTGGCTTTAAATCAGACTATTCACCTTCCTACCTTCTTTCCAAATCCTCAAAATAAAGGGGAAAGGATTTTGCATTCATTAGATGTGCACAGACAGTTACGATTTTACCTGGACAAGAATAAAGAGTTCAGAAAGTCTAATCAATTGTTTGTTTCTTTTGCCTCCAGTTCTCTTGGAAAACCTATTTCTAAACAAACTATTTCCAAATGGATTGCTTATGGAATCAGATTTTGTTACACTCATCATGGGAAACAGTTTCCAGGTACCATTAGAAGTCATTCTACTAGAGCAGCTGCCACTTCTACAGCTTTCCTCAGAGGAGTCCCTACCAAGGATATCTTGGAAGCTGCCACATGGAGTTCTGTGCATACTTTTTCCAAGCACTACAATCTCCCCCTGTTTTCTAAGGCCAGGGCAGGCTTTGCCTCTGCTGTTTTGCAGGGTATTCTTGCCTCACCTTCTTCTATCTAAAGCCTCCTCCCCTTTTACACTGCTTTGGGATTCCACCCTACAGTTATGACTGCAACAGTGAAACACGAAGAACATAGCACAGTTGTGTACACCTACCATAAATGTAGATGTTCGAGTGTCTTCACTGTTGCAGTCGGGGTTTCCCTCCCTCCTATCCCCTCTTTTTTCTTCCTTTTCCTTTTTTGTGGTGTATTTGTGTTTCCTTGTTGGATTCATTTTTGTTTTATTGGGGACTTCTGACATCTAGGGCAAGAAAGGCTGAAGAAGATGGCGTCGGCTGAGGGCTATGTACCAATGCGTACTGACGTCAGGGTACTAGCTTGTACAGCCGACGCCAGACCCAGACTTTGGGATTCTGGCCGACCTCGGGCTGCCTGCCGGCAGGAGCACCCTACAGTTATGACTGCAACAGTGAAGACACTTGAACATCTACATTTATGGTAGGTGTACACAACTGTACTTTCTCGGTGCAGGAATCTTCCACACCATTGATTTCGGTGCATACCGCTTCTGCGCCGGCTTTAGAGGCGCAGGCTATACAAACACCGCCAGTTTCGGTGCTGACATTACCTATTCAGACATCTTTCACTGGTCTTGCTAGCCCTTTTTTGGACAGGTCCGAATCTCCTTCAGGGCTTTCAATGAGGTCTAACAGAAGCCTTTCTGAACATGATGTGGTGCATCTTATAGACCAACTGCTTTTGGAATTCCTGCCCCTTCAAAAGTATCTCTCCCTTTTGGAGTTGATCACCCTTCTCCACAGACATCTACCTATACTCCTTCGACGTCTGTGGTGGTTTTGAGACATCCCTCCTCGGGCAGGCCGACTTTTCCGGCCTTGGAGAGAACACTGGCCGCTGCCTCTCGGCCACCTCTGTCAGAGACTACTTCTTCCTCTGAGCCTCAGCTATCTCAAGTCGCTACCCCCGGACTCCAGGAGCAAGAGTCTCGGGCCATTCTCCCCCTGGAGACCTCCTCCTTGCAGCCTTCCCCAGAGTCTCCCACTGAGGAAGTCCACCACAAGCCTATGTGTAAGAGGAAGCACATGGACTCCATGGAAGAGTCAGTGACCGAAGACACAGATTACGATGATGGGGAGGGGTCCCCATGCTCACTGTCTGATGAGGGTTTCCTTTGGTGACCTCCTCAAAATTTTAAAGCAGAGAGGTGAATGGAAGTCCTCTAACCCTTCCTCAGAGGAGTCTATGTTCCTGCAGGCCCCCTAATTCCTGGGTTACCCCACCTGCCGATGAGCTCGTCAAGATCATCGTGCAGCATGCATGGAAGGCACCGGACTCTGTGGAGGCCATACCTCTTAGGCCAGACAAAATCCTTTCTCCCCCAGAAGGATGTCCCCATTGGTCGAAAGGTCTCCCAGTAGATGCCATGGTGGTGGCTGCTGCTACAAAGAAGGAAATGGCAGAGGAAAGCCAGGCTGATCACCCGCCCAATAAGGATTGCTGGGCGGTGGACAGATTAGGGAAGCGAGTCTTGACGTCATCGACCTTTGCTGTTAGGTCCTTGAACTACCTGGCACATTTCACAAGGCTACAGAGAGACCTGGTGTCCAAACTCTCTCAGACCTTGGCAGGAGCAGTTTCTGATGAGGTCTGAGACAAGGTGGCCTCTCAGTTTGCGACCCTAGAATCAGTTTCCAAGTCCTCAATGCGTTTGATATCACACACTACTGAGGGCGCAGTGAGAGCTGCGGGTGCAGGCATTGTCATTAGACGCCATGCCTGGATGCACCTTTGTGACTTTGCAGATCCCTTCAAGGCTTGCTTCCTTAATGCCCCTATTGAGACCATTACTTTGTTTGGCTCCAAGGTAAAAGATACATTGGCCAGATGTGAACAGGATGGTAAGACCCTATCTGCTGTGGGTGTCTGTTTATCTTCTCCTCAGTGGTTCTAGTCTAGGAATTAGAAGAGTGGGAAAATGTGGCACAAATGTCTCAGGGTCCTTTCCGTGACTCTCAGACTGAGTTTTCCCCTAGAGACAGGGGGAGGGAATTCTAATGGAAGACACCCCTTTCGGGGCAGGGGAGGGTCCATGAAACTGGGGTTCCAGGGAATCTTTCTCTGGACAGCCCTATCAGTGCTCCTGATGAGCAGCCCAATTGCTTTCTTCTGGAAGCAGTCAGGGTAATTTTTCCTTGTACCCTTCTGCCTGGCAAACCATAACCACAGATGCTTGGGTACAAAGGCTCATCACCAGAGGACACCATATTCCTTTCTTATTCACTCCCCCTTACCCAGAAGCTTACCCGACATACCACCCGGTCAAAGGAAAGCAGCAGCTATAGAGATATCAGAGCTGCTTCGAAAAAGAGTCATCCAAACAGTCCCCCCAGACCAGACAGGATCCGGCTTCTATTCAAAATTCTTTTTGGTGGCAAAAAAGAAAGGGGACTGGAGACCAGTTCTGGATCTCAGCTCCCTAAACAAATTCATAAGGACAGAAAAATTCTGGATGGTCACGGTTCAGTCTATACTTCCACTTATGGAAAAAGATGATTGGATGTGCTCCATAGATCTTCAAGATGTGTACTACCACATAAAAGTGGAAAGGTACTCAAGAATATATCTTCGCTTCCGGATGGGATCCAGTCATTACCAGTTTTGCATACTCCCCTTTGGACTCTCTACAGCCCCCAGAGTGTTCACAAAGTGCATGGCAGTAGTCACAGCTCACTTGCGACTTCAAGGATTCCAGGTGTTTCCCTACCTAGATGACTGGCTCATTACTGCCCCAACAAGACGTCTACTGGATCAGGCCTAGACTTACACCCTAAACACTGCACAGCAGCTCGGAATATCGATAAACTGGAAGAAATCAAACCTTACTCCGAGTCACTCATTTGAGTACATTGGAGTAATTCTGGACACAATGACTTGTTTCTTCAGCTGCTGGGATCGATGGCAGCCTCCATCACCATAGTCCCTCTAGCAAGGCTACACATGAGGCTTCTTCAATGGCTGCTTCTTATTCAGTGGTACCCATCCCAGCACCCCTTATCTTTTCCGATTCGAATAACCAAGATTTGCAAACAGGACTTGCTCTGGTGGATGTCAGACAACCCTCAACAATTGTCTCACCCCTTCACCCCTCATCAGCCCAACGCCACAGTGACCACAGATGCCTCCCTGATGGGGTGGGGGGGCTGTATCAGGGAAAGAGAGTCCAAGGCACTTGGTCACAGACGGAGGCCCATCTGCATATCAATGTCCTGGAACTGAGGGCGGTGCTACTAGTGTTGCAAGCGTTTCAATCAATCCTTCCGTCAGGGACTATTGCAATCCAGTCAGACAACAGGGCAGTAGTCTGGTACATCAACAAACAAGGGGGAACCAGATCATACCCACTCTGTCAAGAGGCCATGAGAATATGGCAATGGGCGATAGCCTCCAACCATTTTCTGATAGCAACTCACATCCCCAGGAGCTCCAACGTGATAGCAGACAAGTTGAGCAGATGTATTCTACAGCCTCACGAGTTGTCTCTCAATCCTCTAGCGGCGGCGAAGATTTTCGACCGCTGGGGTCAGCCTTGCTGCGACCTATTTGCGTCCCCGTCCAATCACAAGTGCAGCAACTAATTTGCCCTGATCCCCCTCGGGGACAGTCACTGAGAGATGCTCTAGTCCACAATTGGCCCTCAGGTCTGCTATATGCCTATCCTCCGATACCCCTCATTCCCCTGTTTCTCAAGAAAGCACGTTGGTTGAAGAGCAAAGTGATCCTCATTGCTCCTTATTGGCGTCGACAAGTTTGGTTTCCCTTCCTGTGGCCTCATCTGCTAGATCGACCATGGATTCTCAATCTGACCCCAGAGTTGATATCTCACCCACATAATCTGGTTCATCCAAACCTATCCAGCATGAAACTGACAGCTTGGTTTATCCACTTCCAGGGATTGCCAGGCAGCATGTCCTATCTTCCCCTGTGCGTGACATTCTGATTGCTTCTCATAGATCATCCACCAGACTACTCTACCGCAGCAAATGGAAGAGGTTTTCTCTCTGGCTACAAGATAAACAAATGGACCCTTTTACAGTCCCTGTTTCTGTTGTGCAAGAATATCTTTCAGACCTTTTTAAATCAGGGGTAGCAGTCTCCACAGTTCATGTTCACTTGGCTGCAATTTCTAATTTTCATAATGTCTTCCAGGGCTCTTCCTTAATGTCACACAGACTTTGTAAGACCTTTCTGAAGGGCGTAACCCAACTAAAGCCTCCATTCAGAGAACCAGTTCAACCTTGAGACCTGGCCTTAGTCCTTCAAGGGTTGACAACTTCTCCTTTTGAGCCTGCATCTATCTGTGATCTAAAGTATCTGTCATGGAAAACATTGTTCTTAGTTGCTATTACTTCTGCCAGACATATTTCTGAATTACAGGCCTCACTTGTCTCTCAAACCCCCTACCTCATCTTTCACAAGGACAGAGTTTCATTGAGGACCAATCCAACCTTCTTGCCCAAGGTCGTTTCTGAGTTATCTATCAATCAGACTATTGATTTGCTGGTGTTCTTCCCTAATCATTCTAACAGAGGGAATATTGCCTGCATCCCTTGGATGTACATAGACAAATTTGTTTTTACCTGGACAAGACTAAATTTAATAGAAAATCTGACCAGCTGTTTTTGGCCTTTTCTGAATCCAGATTAGGTTGTCCAGTTTCTAAAGTTACTTTAGCAACTTGGTTGAGAAATTGTATTACTTTCATTTATGGCAAGAATGGTATCCCTTTACCTGGCCAAGTAAAGGCCCACTCTACAAGATCAGTGTCAACTTCTGCAGCCTTCCATGCTAGAACATCTTTGAATGACATTTGTGCAGCCGCAACCTGGGCTAGGCCTCATACCTTCATTGCTCATTACAAATTGGACTTGGCCTCCAGAGGCAGAGCTTCCTTTGGTTCTATGGTGCTATGTCCTTCCATAGGGCCGCCCAGGGAACAAGATAGCTGGGGACTCTGTCCCAAGAGTAAGGAATAAACAAAGATTAACAACATCAGATAAAGAAGTTATGTCTTACCATAATGTTCCATCTGAGTTGTTTCATCTTTGTTTATTCATTACGGCCCACCCGCCTTCCCCCTCCGAAGGTTTCTGGTGGATCTCATTTGTCTTTCTTTCCAGTTGTTAGGTCATGTCTGACCAGAGGTAGCCTCGGCTTCATTTTTCCAACTTGCAAACTAGACCCGAGGTAACAGGGAGAAGGGCATGATGGGTAAAATCTTAGCTCAAGAGGTTTGTGGCTGACGCGAGCTTGAAAAAAGGCTGGCTCGGTTCCGAGGTCGGAACCGAATCCCCCAAGAGTAATGAATAAATGAAGATGAAACAACTCAGATGGAACGTTATGGTAAGACATAACTTCTTTATTCTTGCCTCCAATCCTTCATATATCCTCCTAATTAACCCAATTGTATGAAGGAATGCAAATATTTCCTTTGCCCTGTTAATAAAATCCCAACTTATTCTGTCAAATCCTTTGTCTTCATCAAGACACCCCACCAACAGCAACATTTATTTACATTCTGCTTACCTCTGGATCATCATTATTTAATGTTGTCAAATGTTTGCCTCCTCCCCACAAAACTACATTTGATCAATATCTATCAATTTTGGCAACACTTATTGCCATTCTTTTAGCTAGTATAGACATAAACTTTTTATAATCATGGTTTAAAATTTAAATAAGTCTATTTGAAGCCGGGTCCATCAGGTCTTTACCTTCTTTGGGTATTACAGCTACCATAGCTTTATTCCAAGAAGCTGGTGACCCCCCCTTTCTAAAATACTACTAAACAAAAATCTTCCAGATTTTTATCACAGTCTTCCCTCCTGACTTTGTAACTTCCACTGGAGTACCATTGTTCCTGGAGACTTCCTTGCAGCTTGATTATACATCACCATTTTTATCTCATCTCCTCTTATCTATAAGTTGTTGAGCCTATTGTTCCTCTAATCTTGGCATAATTAAGTCATCCACAAGTATTTCCATTTGTGCTCTTTCTAGATTTCCACTTTCCTGTGCTTTACACAAATTTTCATAAAATTTTTGAAATATTTGTAATACTTCTATAGGATTTCTGGTTATTTTTCTCGTCCTAGACACCCTAAGTTTGGCAATAGACTTTTCCACTGTTTGTTGCCTAATTCACTGTGCTAAAAGTTTTTGTGCTCTAGATTTGTTATCAAAAGATAGTTGCCTAACAGCAGTCTTTCTAAACTCATACATGTTATATAAATACTCCCTTATTTTCTCTTTAACACTTTCCCATTTCTCCTGTTTTTGTTCTGTGAGATTTCTTTTATTCTACAATACTTTAACCTTTGCCAGCCCCTCTAAATAATTACGTCCTAACCCTCTTTTTATCTTTTATTTCAAACCTGTTATTAAACTCCATGTTATCCCACTCACTAGCTATGCCTTTGAAGAAATTTTTATCTGTACTAATAACTCTGAGGTAATTTCCATTACCTATTCCTTAAATTCCTCTCTTTTAATGGGTGGGTGGGAAAGATCCAGTGTCTCATTTTTACTTCATTACCCTGCATTTTTATCTTAGTTTTTATTGATCTGAAATACTTTTTGGATGCATGTCAAAGCCTTCAATTAAATACACATGTTCCTGTGAAATGTAATTTCTATCCAGTGTAGCCCAGATGTTCTTCGTGTTTCACTGTTGCAGTCATTACATTTGGGTTATCTGCTTGCAGGTAGCCCTCAGTCGGCCTGATTATCAAAGTCTTGGGTCCTGCGTCAGTTGCTGTCTCATCTTCCATGACGACAGGTAGTCAGGGATATAAAGCATGCAGCCGACGCCATTACATCAGTCTTTCTTGCCGTGCGGTGCCTGAAGCAGAAGCAGTTTGCAAGTGCCAGTCGGCCAACTCCTGAAATTTTCATTTTCGCGTTTCAGATCTGAAGTCTTCAAAAAAGCTAAGTACCCCATTGGGGATCCTTTTTCTTGCTCTAAACCGATGTCAGTAAAAGTTAACAATTGTATTTCTTGTGGAAAGCAAATACCTCATAAAGATTGTCATTCGTACTGCATTCCTTGCTTAGGCCCAGACCACGACGTCCCTCGCTGTTGGTTTTGTGCCTTATTCAATCCTCAAACTATTTGTTGTCGGTTCATTTTCGCTTCTAACTATTTTGATACTCAGTTCAATTATCCAGAAATGCTTCCTTTAAGCTAGTCACCAGTTTGCCGGTACTCAGTGAGGTGCTTTCGCAGCCCCACATACCTGCTACTTCAGATTTACAGGCCTTTACTGAGACCCATTCGGAGTCTGGTATACCGCGAGATGCTTCTTCGACTATGGAAACTGTGGATATCTGTACCTTGGATGGGTCCGGAGCCACTGTGCAGGCACTGGCTTCTGAGGGTGTATTCAGGCCTACTGACTTGCATATCAAACTGATGCCATCTTTTTCTTCAAGGCCTAAAACTCAATCCACGCCTAGCAAATCGACGCCCAGACTGCATGGTCAGGCCCCTATGCCTAAAAAACAAATGATAAGAATGGCTGAAGACCTTATTACTCTAATCAGGAGAAGCCACCCTTCTCCCTCTAAGAGACCTAGAACTGATTTTCCTTCTGATTCTTCGGATCAGAATTCTGAAATTTCTGTTTCTTCTGATGACCAGGATTTGTGCTTGTCTACCTATGAGGATTCTGATGCAGAGGATTCCATTCCCTCTGCTTCCCCTCCAGAAGATTTCTCTTTTGGTGAAACTTTGTATACTCTTAGGGAGCATTTCCGCTGGGAAAGCCAGGATTACTCTGACTCCAAAAAAAAGGCTTAGGGAATTCTTACTCCTACCTCAAAACAGACATTTAGCTATCCCTCCTGTACTGGACATTGTAGATGATGCCTTCATGGAATCTAATCTGGTCCCAGACACTTTACATCTGGCTACTGCCAAAAACCCTACTCCCTCTGAGAGATATTCCAGGGTCCTGGACAGATGGTGTTGGGTAATAAGGTATATACTTCTGCCCCTTTGGCCATTAGGGCCTTAAACTGACAGTTTCATATGTTAAAGTATCAGCAGCATATTTTGGATTACTTAAACAGAAAATTATGTTGATTCCTGACTGTGCTGAAAATAAAGAATTACAGGATTTAATGCATTCTGCTGAACAAGTTGGTAAACATACTTTGCAATGTGGCTTTGATTCCTTAGAGGCATCTTGCAGGGCTACTGTCACTGGGTCTGTACTTAGAAGGCATGCTTGGCTTAAGGAGCAAACTATACCAGATCATGTTAAAGCTAAATTACTGGATGCTCCCTTAAACCAAGACCGCCTGTTTGGCAACAAAGCAGCAAACTGTTAAAGATTTCCTGCAAGTACAGCCTCCCAGATTTAGTAGGCACTGGCCTTCTAAGAATTGGTCCTTTCCTGTCTCTTCCAGGCCTTCTTAGTCCAAACCCAGGACCAGCAGACCACCCAGGCTTCAGTCTCAAGGTACTCACAGGCCTAAGCAGTGGGGGGCTCCCTCTTCCAAAGCTGGAAGTGGTAAGACACCCTCCTATAGTAAACTGTCATAATGACTTAACCTTAAACCTTCCAAGCCCTGCTCAACTGACTGTTCCTTTAGGGGGGAAGATTGCCCTGCATGCAAAAAACTAGGAACTCATTACCCAAGACAAATGGGTTCTAAATATAGTTTCCCAAGGATACAGATTCCACTTCCACTCCTTACCAACCCCAGACGGTTGGCCAGACCTACCCCCAAATCAGTGGGCAGAGACTCAACAGCAGGTTCTCAATCTTCTAAGTATCAGGGCTATATATCCTGTACCAGAAGAGGAATGGGGACAAGGTTTTTACTCAAGCCTTTTCCTGGTAACCAGAAAAGACAATACCTGGTGTCCTATCCTGGACATGTCTATCCCAAACACCTTTTTGGTAATCCCAAAATTCAAAATGCTAACTCTTCATCAGCTGCTTCCCATGCTAGGCAAAAATGCCTAGTTGGCAACATTGGATTTAAAGGAAGCTTACCTGCACATCCCATTAAGAGAATCTTGCAGAAAATACCTACGCTTCAGAGCAGGCTGCATGCACTATCAGTTCTCTGCACTGCCCTTTGGCTTATCTACTGCGCCCAGGGTATTCACAAAGTGCCTAGCTCCAGTCATTGCATTCTGCAGGCAAAGAAATATTCAAATATACCCATACCTGGACGATTGTCTAATTCAGGCAGAAAGCCAGGACATACTATTAAATCATCTGGCATTTGTAAAGAAACTGCTCTCTGGGGTATACCATAAACAAAAAGAAATCTCACCTAGTACTCTGCCAACAAATTGTATTCCTGGGAGCAAGCTTGAATACAACTTCCCAGATGGCCTACCTCACGCTAGAGTGAGAGAAGTTTATTTGACAGCCTACTTCAAACTAGTGGCCACAAAGACCCAGCTATCTGCAAGGAAAATACTGCAAGCCCTGGGGTTCATGGCCTCTTGCATTCTACTAATTCCAAGACTGCATATGAGGAAACTACAATGGTATCTAAAAAGCCTGTGGTGTCAACATTCTCAGGACCTGGAATCAATGATTCCCATCATTCCTTGTATAAAGACAAAGTTCCTTTGGTGGGCAGAGGCCTGCCAGCACAACAAGGGACTGCCATTCACTCTATCCCCTGCTGCCCAAACCCTAGCAACAGATGCGTCCGACTATGCATGGGGGGCTCACTTGGCAGGGCAGTACATTCAGGGCAAATGGAACTTGAGTCAAATGCACCTGCATATCAATCAAAAAGAAATGTTAGCTGTATAGAATTATCTGACAGCCTTCAAGGACCACATTCTTCCAGGGCAGTTATTGGTAAAGAACAACACCACTGTTATGTGGTACATAAACAAGCAGGGGGAAACCCACTCATACCCCCTCTGTAGACTAGCCATGGCTCTGTGGAACACAGCCTTGAGCTACCAAGTGCACCTACAAGCTCAATTCCTGCCAGGCAAACTAAATACACTGGCAGACGACCTAAGCAGAAATCTCATGGACCCACACATGTAGAAACTGAAGCCAAAGATATTCAACATTCTGAGAAACAAATTGGGGAGTCCGGAAATAGACCTGTTTGCCTCCTCTCAGAACTACCAGTTGGACAAATTCTGTACAAGGACTCCCCACAGATGAGCTTGGAAAGTGGATGCCCTTTCCTTTACATGGGAAAGCCTATCAGTTTATGCCTTTCCCACTCTGCTTCTCCTCTTGAAAGTTTTACTAAAGATCAAACAGGACAAGCCAAGGACAATACTCATTGCACCAGACTGGCCACGCCAACACTGATACCCCCTCTTGCGCAGTATGTCACTACTGGAACCATGGCACCTACTTCAGACTCCTTCCCTACTGTCCCAGCAGGAGGGCCAGATTCTGTACCCCCAGCATCAAACCCTAAACCTGGCAGCCTGGCTAATTACCTGAATTCTCCTATACCATCCCTCAGCAAACGAGCTGGATATCATCCTGGAGGCAAGGAGGCCTAGTACTAGAAAATCCTATGCTGAAAAGTGGAAAAGATTCTGTTTCTGGAGCCAGACTCAGGGGAGGGGCACAACAGTGCCCAGTTTGTCGCATATTCTTCAATACTTAACAGAGATGCTTCACAAGGGCCTTTCCTTCTCTTCCATTAAAATTCATGCCTCAGCCATTTAAGCACATTATAATACTGAGCCACCCCTCTTCTCTCACCCCCTACTGAAACAATTCCTCAGAGGGGTCAACAATTTAAGACCACCCAGGAGAGCTCATACTCCTGCCTGGGACCTTAACTTTGTATTGGAAAAGCTCACTCTACCTCATTTTGAGCCAGCTGCAACTGTGGAGTTGAAATTCCTTTCTTGGAAAACAGCCTTCCTTCTAGCCATCACTTCAGCAAGAAGGGTGTCTGAATTACAGGTCCTCATGGCAGTGGAGCCTTTCATCATCTTTCATGCCGACAGGGTGTCCCTCAGGACCAATCCTTCCTTTACGCCCAAGGTGTTATCCAGTGTGGCCCTTAATCAGTCCATTCATTTGCCAACCTTCTTTTCTAATCCACAGAACAAAGGGGAACAAATACTCCACTCCTTGGATGTGCACAGACAACTTAGATTTTACTTGGACAGGACCAAGCCTCTCAGGAAATCTGAACAGCTGGCTAGTTGCCTTTGCTTCAGGGGCAGATGTGAAGGCCATTTCAAAGCAAACCATTTATAAGTGGATAGGCCATTGCATTCTTTTCTGCTATAATGACCATGGAAAACCTACCCCACAGGGGATAAGACCCCATTCCACCAGGATTGCATCTACCTCTACAGCCTTTCTCAGAGGTGTTCCTACCAGGAACATCCTAGAAGCTGCTACCTGGAGTTCTGTACATACCTTCACCAAGTATTACCACTTGTCAATTTTTTGTAAATCCAGAGCTGGTTTTGCCACTGCAGTTTTGCAGGGCCTAATAGTTAATCTTAATGCTCAATAACTGCCTCCTCCCTTCCTTAGCTTTGGGAATCTACCCAAATGTAATGACTGCAACAGTGAAACACAAAGAACATAGTACAATTGTGTACACTTACCATAAATGTAGATGTTCTAATGTATTCACTGTTGCAGTCCTGGTTACCCTCCCTCCAGCCCCCTGACTTCTTTTGGCTATACCTCTCTTCTTGTTTACTATACTTAAGCTTTCTGGTGTATTTGATTTTTGTTGGAGGTGTAACCTTATATTTAATTGCTTCCCATTATGGGGGCACCTGACATCTGGGGCAAGAAAAACTGATGTAATGGCCTCGGCTGCATGCTGTATACCCCTGACTACCTGATGTCATGGAAGATGAGACGGCAACCGATGCAGGACCTAAGGCTTTGATAATCAGGCCAGCTGAGGGCTACCTGCAAGCAGGTAATCCAAATGTAATGACTGCAACAGTGAATACACTCGAACATCTATATTTATGGTAAGTGTACACAACTGTAATTTATTGTACCATGGGGAATAATATGTAAATTCTGAACAAGTTCCTACATTTTCCCTTCTAGGTCCCCTGGTACATTCTCGGTATTGCAAATCAAGTCCCAGTTCCCATCTACAAGTAATATTTCTTCCTGAAAGCTGATTATTTGTTCCAGTTTCTTAAAGCTCCTTAATAGTGTTTTTTGGTGGAATATAAATACATGCCAGCATAATCCTTTTCCTTTGCCAATAGCCCCTTACTACCACAAATATACCATTATTGTCTTTTTTCCTTTTCTATCAGTATTGGACCCCAGTAAAAATCAGTATTATTGCTTCCATTTTCCATTGTCCCTGATATTCTGCTGAACAGCCATCCTGAAATCCTTTATTTGTCAAATTTACAGCTCATTTATTTTCAAATGTGTCTTCTGCAGCACCCCTATTTGCAGTTTGCATTTCTTCATAAAATTTGCTACTCTTTCCTTTTTTGTCTATACCTGTAAGAACATTCACATTCCAGGATACTATGGAGTAACCATTATGATAAAAAGCTATTGTTCCCACTTAGTATACATGACAGTTTTTTAATGTGTATTTCCAGTGCTTGTCTCACACACACACACACACACACACACACACACACACACACACACACACACACACACACACACACACACACACACACACACCGTTTGCCAGGCTTATCTTTTGTACAGTTCTTTTTTCTCATCTCCATTTAAACCTATGCCACATGTCTTAAGACTTTTTGCTTTAATGAAAACCCACAAACAATAAATAAATACATTCTCAGAAAACCACCACCCCATATAACTTAAAACAAACACACACAACTATGTACATTTTCAGTAAATGAAGTTTAACCCTCCAAATACAAACATTTATCCCACAGAATCAGAGTATGTTGACTCTAATGTTGCCCATGTGGAACACTGCACTGGTGATCACTGTTTTTCTTTTTTTAAGAATGTCAGGTTAAGGCTTTTCTCTGCATAATCCTGCAGTTCTGTATATTGCTACAAGTATCTTTGCATGACCCTGAACATAATGAAGTTTTGACTTTAATCCCACTGTTATTAGTAAAGGCTTAAACTTTTTTGTATTTATTAATTGGGTAAATGGAAGAAAAAATTAAGAAGTCCATGTTGACCAATGACACAAAACAAAAAGACACTGAAACACAAATGTGATGTAATACCTTATATTGGACCAGTATAGGTTTTGCAATTACATGAGCATTCGGGATGATGAATGGTTCATACTGTTCTAAGTTTTCTAGCTGTGTAGATTTTCAGACTGTTGCAATCAGCTACACACGTACCGTCCTTTACTTATTTCCATATGACTCAGCCTAGTTGTCAGTTTTTGCACAACATTAACATTTACAACTGAATAAAGTAAGGGATATCTGTATCCAGATTTTGTGAAAAAAGGGGATACTTGGTTTATTTCATGCACAGTTCTGGTGTAACTTGCATTCAGGTTGTCTGTATGGGTGAGTAATTGAGAAGGTTTGACTTGTTTTAGAATTTAGTGACTGTGAATTGACTAGTAAAAATGCCTCTTAAGTGTGATTTTAACTTTATTTTATTTGTATTTATAACAGGACAAAAATTGAAGAAACTACTGACAATTTGACCAGGTTAGAAGGAGACCTTACTGCAGTGCAGGACAAGAATTCGGGAGCCATAAATGACTTGAACACATTGGAGAGAGAAGCACGAGCACTAAATGTCTCTGCTAAGGAGCTTTCACACCACTTGGATGTGCTAAAGAACTCCAACTTCTTAGGTATGAATTGCTCATACAAATGCCATGCAGTTAATGTGATTGCTGCCTCTGTAAAGATACCATACTATACAACCCCCCTCCCAATAACTTACCAGTTAAGACTGCAGAAGAATTCAACCCTTATTTCATAGATAGTATAGCATCGCTAGCCAAGGATTCCCCACCATCCAATCCCAACTCTGCACAACAGCCTCATATCACAATAACCACTTTCACCTTCAAACATATAGGTTCATAGGTAAGTACTAGGCTATTTGCCAGTGGGCATCTATAAGCCTAGCCAGAATGTGTTGGCTTTCACCGCCCCCTTAGATTAGTTCCCTGTGCCTTGGTCCAGCAGAGCCATTAGTTCCCTGTGCCTCTGTCCAGCAGAGCCACTGCAGTGATCCCCGGGGTAAATTTTCTGTTTCCCATCCACTTGTCAAGATTTCTCTTGAAGAGTGTTAGTGAGGGGCTCTGCCTAATTTAGATTGGAATCCTGTTCCAAAGCATGGGGAGTCTCTGGGACAGGAATCTATCCCTCCAGCACGTCCTGTTTATTGTTGTGGTGAGGTTTAGATCCCTAGAGCATGTGGCTCTAGGGGATTTTTTTTTTTTAGGTGGAGCACGTCCATCAATTCTGGGTTGGACATGGCCTTGTATGTCAGGCAGAGATCACCTCTGAGTAAGCGGTATGCAACCGAGTACAGCTGGAGTTTCTTCAGTCGGGCTGCATAGGGCATATGTTTGAGGCCAGTAATCCTCTTGGTGAGGTACTTCTGTGGTCTTTCCAGCTGTTGCAGGTGTCATGTAAGGTACATCCCAAATGGGGCATTGTACTCTATGATGAGTCTGATGAGTAATCAGTAGAGGGGCACAATAACCTCTTTTGTTCTAGATGCAAACCCTTTTGTGATTAGGTGGGCCACATAGAAGGATTTTCTAACCACCTTGGCAATATGATTACCAAAGGAGAGATTACTATATACTTGTGTCCCCAGATCCCTTATTACATTTTCTGTATTTAGGGGACTACCACGTATATGGTAGTTCATAGGTACTTTGTTTTTTTCCAAAGGGGATGACTATGCTCTTTTTGGCATTTAGCTTGAGGCCATGATTTTGACACCAGGTATCCGTCTCAGTGAGACCCTTCTGGAGGATATCTGCATCAGCTGGAGAGTCAATTATGGCTCCCAGTTTGCAGTTGTCTGCGAACCTAGTCAGCCATAGTCCTCCTGTGCTTGCCTGTACCTCTGAGAAGTATATACTGAACAGGAGGGGTCCCAGGACTGAGCCCTGGGGGATGCCACTTGTAACTGGTTTAGAGTTGGACCATATGCCCACATTCTGTATAAAACTACTCTTAAACAAACTTAAACCATGCTCTACTTCATCTGATGCCCTTCCAAGTGAGTACCTTAAAATAACCACTGATAGCATTGCCTGTCGTGTCTCAACCCTTATAAATATGTCTGTCCAGGAATCCCACATTTCCTCTCTTTAGAAAAAAAATCACACATTATCCCTCTACACAAAAGAGGAAATTCAAAAGACATTACTAATTTTAGACCTATAGCAGTCTTATCCCTCTCCCAAAATATTTGAAAAATGAATTCAAAAACAATTGCTAAACTATCTCCTGCAGAAAGAACTCTTACCCCAACACAGCACAGCTTCCATACCTCCCATAGTACTAACACTGCACTTCTAACCTTTATAGATACTGCCAACCGAGCTAGACAAAATGGCAAATTAATTTCTTCCTTATTTCCAAGTTTATCTAAAGCCTTTGGCACACTTTGTCAAAGGAAACCTCTACTTCAAATGTCCTCACCAAATGTTCTTTGTGTTTCACTATCGCAGTCATCACACTTGGGTTATCTGCCTGCAGGTAGCCCTCAATCGGCCAAGAATACCAGAGTCTTGGGATTTCTGCATCAGATGCTTTTGCCTCTTCCATGACGTCAGGTCGTCAGGGGTATAAAACATGCAGCCAACACCATTACATCAGCTTTTCTTGCTGTGCAGGAGCCCGAAGCAGAAGCGTTCGCAAGTCCCGGTCAGCCACTACCTGAAATTTTCGATCGAGTTTCAAACATGAAGTCTTCTAAAGCTAAGTACCCCATTGGGAATCCTTTTTTCTTTCTCTAACCAATGTCTGAAAAAGTTAACAATTGTCTTGCCTATGGAAAGCAAATACCTCACAGAGATTTTCATTCTTACTGCTTCACCTGTTTAAGCCCAGACCACAACGTTCCTCGTTGTCAGTTTTGTGCCATGTTCAATGCTCGGACTATTCATCGTCGGGCTATCTTTGTCGCTAAATTCTTTCGCGCTCGTTCTCCGTATTCCAAAATGGCTTTGTTAAGCCTTCCAACTACTGATCTTCCAAAAAAACGTAAGGATAAAGACAGAGACAGACCGCATAGGTCCAAAACTGCCGACGACGCTTCCGTTAAGCTAGTCGCCAGTCCGACGGTACTCAGTGAGGCACTTTCTCAGCCCCTGATACCCGCTTCTACAGATTCGCAGGGCTCTACTGAGACCCATTCGGAGTCTGGTATGCCGCAAGATGCTTCTTCGACTATGGAACCTGTGGATGTCTCTACCTTGGATGGGTCCGGAGCTGCTGTGCAGGCACCGGCTTCTGAGGGTGTGTTCAGGCCTTCCAAAGTTCATATTAAACTGAGTACTTTGTTTTTGACGAAAACTACTGAATTTCTCAGGCCCAGAGGTCGCACTATGCCTAGTAAACCGATGACCAAACCGCATTCTCATGCTCCCATGCCTCAGAAACAAATGCTTAGAATGGCTGAAGACCTTATTACTTTAATTAGGGGAAGCCAGCCTTCCCCATCTAAAAGACAAAGAATTGATTTTCCTTCTGATTCTACAGACCATGAGTCCGATGGCTCTGACCCTCTGATTAGCAGCACATACCCTTATCCACCTATGAGGATTCAGATACAGAAGATTCCATTCCCTCTGTCCCCCCTCCAGAGGACTTTTCTTTCGGTGAAACCTTGCATACCCTAAGAGAGCATTTCCGCTGGAATGCCAGGACTGCCCTCAGTCAAAAAAGAGACTCAGGGAATTTTTAGACTTGCCTCAGCACAGGCCTCTAGCTATACCCCCTGTCCTGGATATTGTAGATGATGTCTTCATGGAATCAAGTCTTACCCCTGATACTTTACCTCCAGCTCCTAGAAAACCTGACAGGTACTACAGAGTACCTGACACTCTCAAATTTCTCTTTAAAAATCCTACTGCAGACCCAGAGACCATTTCCCAAGGACCTAAAGGTATTAAGGCTACTACAGCCAAAACCTCTACCCCTTCAGACAGGAATTCTAGGGCTTTAGACAGATGGGGTAAGAAGGTATATACCTCTGCAACTGTTGCCATCAGAGCTTTAAATTGCCAGTTTCACATATTGAAGTACCAGCAGCATATTATGGAACTACTTAAACAAAAAATGTTGTTGATTCCTGATTGTGCAGAAAATAAAGATTTACAAGAGTTAATGCATTCTGCAAACCAAGCTGGTAAACATACTTTGCAGTATGGTTTTGATGCCTTAGAAGCATCTTGCAGGGCTGCTGTCACTGGGTCTGCTCTGAGAAGGCATGCTTGACTGAAGGAACAGATCTTGCCAGGCCATGTCAAAGCAAAATTACTAGATACTCCATTAAATCAAGAATATTTGTTTGGCACAAAAGCAGAAGAAGTTCAAAAGATGGAGGAAAAAGCTAAATCTATGCAAACTGTTAAAGATTTCTTACAGGTACAGCCACCTAGATTCGTAGGCATTGGCCTTTGAAAAACTGGTCCTTTCCAGTCCCTCCCAGGCCTTCTCAGTCCAAACCCAGGGGCAACAGACCACAAAGACTACAGTCTCAGGGTATGCACAGATCTAAACAATGGAGTGCTCCCACCTCAAAAACAGGGAGTGGTAAGCCACCCTCTTATGGAAAAAGTTCACAATGACTTCTCCTGCATCCTTCCCAGCCATGCCCAAATACTTGCACCCCTAGGAGCAAAACTCGCCCTGCATGCAAAAAACTGGGAATACATTACCCAGGACTGTTGGGTCTTATACATTGTATCCCAGGGATACAGATTCTACTTCTATTCACTGCCAACCCCAAGCGGATTGCCAGACCTTCCCCCAAACCAGTGGGCAGAGGCCTAAAAGCAAGTACTTTCTCTTCTCAATATCAGGGCTATTCAACCTGTTCCAACAGAGCAAAGGGGACAGGGTTTCTACTCCAGACTGTTTCTGGTGCCCAGAAAGGAAAATTCTTGGCCCCCTATCCTGGATCTGTCAATTCTCAACACCTTCTTGGTGGTACCAAAGTTCAAAATGCTTACACTCCAACAGCTGCTGCCTATGCTAGCCAAGGACTCCTGGCTGGTCACTCTAGACTTAAAAGAAGCTTATCTGCACATCCCCATAAGGGAATCTTGCAGGAAATATCTACGTTTCAGGGCAGGCTCTATGCACTATCAGTTCTCTGCACTTCCCTTTGGCTTATCTACTGTGCCCAGGGTATTCACAAAGTGCCTGGCTCCAGCCATTGCATACTGCAGGCAGGGAAACATTCAAATTTAGCCATACTTGGACGATTGCCTGATTCAGGCGGACAGTCAGGAATTGCTGCTTCAGCACCTGACATTTGTAAAGAGACTCCTAACGTTTCTGGGGTATACCATCAACAAAAACAAAATCACATCTGGTACCCAGCCAAGAAACTGTATTCCTGGCAGCAACCTTGAACACAACTTCCCAGATGGCGTTCCTCACTCTAGAAAAGCAGGTTTATTTGACAAATTACTTCAAACTACTGGCCACCCAAACCCAGCTATCTGCAAGAAAAATACTGCAAGCTCTAGGGTTCATGGCCTCATGCATTCTCCTAATTCCATATGCAAGACTGCATTATGAGGAAACATCAATGGTACTTAAAAAGTTTCTGGTGTCAACATTCTCAGAACCTGAAACAGTGATTCCGATCATTCCTTGCCTAAGGACAGAATTCCTTTGGTGGGCAGAGGCCTGCAACCACAACAAGGGACTCCCTTTCGCCCAACCCCCCGCTGCCCAAACTCTGACAACAGATGCATCAGACTATGCATGGGGGGCTCACATGGCAGGCATATGCATTCAAGGCAAATGGAGCCAAGGACAAATGCACCTGCATATCAGTCAAAAAGAAATGTTAGCTGTACAGAATGCACTGACAGCCTTCAAATACCTTACCCTTCCAAGACAACTCTTGATAAAGACAGACAACACCACAGTCATGTGGCACATAAACATGCAGGGGGGAACTCATTCCTATCCACTATGCAGGTTAGCCATGGCCCTGTGGAACACAGCCTTGAGCAACCAAGTGCATCTGCAAGCTCAATTCCTGCCAGGCAAAGAAAATTCACTGGCAGATGACTTAAGCACAAATCTAATGGACCCGCACCAGTGGAAACTGGAACCCAATTCCTTCAAGCTTCTCATCCACAGGTGAACACCAGAGGTGGACTTCTTTGCTTCCCCCCAGAACCATCAGTTGAGCAAATTTTGCAACAGAACTCCCCACAGCCAAGCATGGAAAGTGGATGCCCTGTCCTTTACTTGGGAAAATCCTCTCAATGTATGCCTTTCCCCCTCTGCCCCTCCTCTCGAAAGTACTACCTATCTTTTCTAAATCCAGAGCTGGATTTGCTACAGCAGTCTTACAAGGCCTGCTAGCCAGCCCTAATACTTCTTGACTGCCTTCACCCTTCCTCCGCTTTGGGAATCAACCCAAGTGCGATGACTGCAACAGTGAAACATAAAGAACATAGTACAGTTGTGTACACTTACCATAAATGTAGATGTTCGAGTGTGTTCACTGTTGCAGTCCTGGTTACCCTCCCTCCAGCCCCCTGGCTTTTCTATACTTTCTACCTATCCTCTTTTTTGGCCATATCTTATGGCAATGGTATTTACTTTTTACTGGAGGTGTTCCACACCATGTAATTGCTTCCTATTTTGGGGGCTCCTGACATCTGGGGCAAGAAAAATTGATGTAATGGCATTGGCTGCATGTTTTATACCCCTGACGACCTGACGTCATGGAAGAAGCGACAGCATTTGACACAGAAATCCCAAGACTCTGGTATTCGGGCTGACTGAGGGCTACCTGCAGGCAGATAACCCAAGCGTGATGACTGCAACAGTGAATACACTCGAACATCTACATTTATGGTAAGTGTACACAATTGTACTTTCTATCTCAGACCACCCTTCTGTGGTTCAAAAGCTGTCTGTCTAGTAGGTATCAGTCAGTAAAACGGGCACTCCACCCTCTCCCCATACCTCCCAGTCACCATCAGTGGACCACAAGGCTCTGCCCTTGGTCCCTGCCTCTTTAAAATTCTCACTAATACCCTCCAAATCCTCACATCAGGCTTCCCTAATACAGTACTCCGATCCATACTCAATACGCACATCTGACAACCTAGCACATCTCTAGAAAATTACAGGAAGCTTTAACAATGAATGAAACATGGCTTTGCAACTCCCAACACATGCTCAGCCCCCAAAAAACGCAAACTTACTTAGTTTTCCCCAAATCCCTCTATCATGAAAAAACAAAATTTAAAATACTCTCTCTTAATAATGCACCCATTGAAGTCATTTAAAATGATTAGGGATGATAGTGGATGATAATTTTGGCAGACGTGGTGGTGCAGTGGTTAGCGTTGCAGCCTCACAGCAAGAGGTTCTCCGGTTTCATTCTCAGCTGGGGTGCCTTGCCTTCTCTACAGAGTCTACATGTCCTTCCTGCAGTTGTGTGGGTTTCTTCCAGGTGCTCTGGTTTCCTCCCACGTCTCAAAGATATGTTGCAGGTGAATTGGACACTCTGAATTGGCCCTAGGTGTAAGTGTGTGCCTTCTGCGGAAGGTTTGGTGCTGAGCTGGCAGCTCAAGACTGTAAAACTCCACTGCCAATCTTTCTGTGGGCTGTTGTTCCCCTGTGGCAACCCGTAACAGAAACAGCTGTAAGGAGAAAAAAAAAACATCCTCATGTTAGTAAGTATCTTCGCAAGGTGGAACTTTAAACATTAGAAAATCTCACTAAGATGCTACTGCTATATAGACTGTATTTTATATAGCATATATCATGGATAGAAATAGCTTAAAAAATAAAAAAGACTGCTGGGTGCACAAGTCCTAGTGCCCAGTCCTGGTATGTGCACTGGTGCCAGGACTGGAAAAATGACAGTGTAGAATCCTCGGGGTTAAGCCAGGTTCAGGGGGTGTATGGCCCCCTGTTGTAAAAGTAAGTAGTAATCCACAAAAATCTCAAAAACTGAAATGTCTAAAAAGAGCCATAAAGATGATAGAGTGGACTGTAAATGATAAGAAAGAAGTTATTTATTGTTACTATTATGCATTAAGCCCAGAATTTCCAGATAAGAAATACAGGTAACTCGACATGAATTACAGAAGTCAGTTCTGGGCACATTGCAGGTGTTGCATAGATCACTTTTGGTTAACATCAAATACTGAAACAATACTAATTTCATGAACTTTAAACATAGTTTGACTTAGAAATTGGGTCTATTCTCATCACGGTATTAAGAAAGGCATGGAGAAATTAAACCGGCTAGAAACTTTCTCACCAATGCAATTAAAGCTGTATTTACCACTGCCTACTTCCTTCCTTCTCTGCTTTTTGGTACTACTATCCTTACTAACCTCCATGCATCACAAAAATCAAAACTTGAAAAATGTTATAATAAAGTGGCTAAATTTGCAGCAAATAACCCTTTCAGAACCTTCCACTATGTAGCACTAAAAGGCCTAAATTGGTTAGAACTATCCCATCAACTAATATATACACAGCTTCTTACTATGTATAAAATAAATTAATTTTTTTTTTTTTACTTACATTTAACTGGGAGTGTCCAACTGGGCTGCAGCCATTTTCAGCCAAGGCCCGGGAGAAAAGTCTCCAGAAATACATTTACAGTGATAGGACAAAATTATATAATAGGAGCTATTCAGTAATGTTCAGTAAAAACATAAAGTTTAAAGTACAGTATATTTAGTACACAGTTGCTTACATTTCTTATAAAATAGAAAACTAAGAGTACATAGTTAAAAAAATGCAGGTTTAGTATTCTAGGGAGAAGTCAGAGCAAAATGAGATCTGAGGTGGGAGGGAAAAAGAGATTATCAGCCTGGAGTATAGTAGGAACATAGTCAGTTGCTGGTAAGATGCTCCCTGAGAAGTGTCTTAAATGTAGTCTTTTTAGTGGTAGTTCTAATGTGCTGTGGTATTAAGTTCCATTTTTTGGTTATGTGGTTGGAAAAGAGGGCTTCTCCAAAACTGTTATTAGCCTTAGTAACTGTTAGTAGAAACTGATCAGAGGACCTAAAGTATGGTTTAATTAAGTTACTGAGTGCTGGGCAGTTATTAGGGTTATAGAGTAATGAATGGTTGAATGCTTGCTGGTTAAGGGTTAGTAGATTGGGCAATTCAAGCCAATTTAGTGTTAGAAGGGCAGAACAGTGGTATGTTCTTGAAGGGAGGTGGGATGCAAATTTTGCAATTTTGTTGTAGCAAATCTCCAATCTATTTATGTCAGTTTTCCTTAGGTTAGTGAACATAGTGGATGCATAAATGAGTGTAGATAGTGAGTTTTTGCTATGACGTGTCTGGTTGCATTATTAAGATATGGTCCTGATCTGTATAGGGTACCAAGTTTCATGTGAACCTTTTTGATGGTGAGAGCTAGTTGTTTGTTGCTTTTAAGAGACTGATCTGTTGTAATTACAAGTAATTTGATATGTTCAACTGGTTTAATTTTGGTTTTGTTGGATGAGTACATAACAAATGAGGGGTTGTTGTTTTGTTTGTGGTTGGTGAACAATACTAATTTTGTTTTGTTTGGATTAAGTATAAGTTGGTATTTTTCAAGGTAGTTTTCAGTGTTAGCAAGTGGTTTCTGGGTAGTTTCTAAGAGTTTAGGGAGGGATGGGGCTGAGCAGATCAGGATGGAGTCATCTGCGTATTGTACAATGGTAGTTAGTTGAGTGGCGGAGCAGAGCTTATTAGTGAAAATAGTCAAGTATGGACCCTTGTGGCACCTATACTGAAATGGGCAGAAGGTATACAGGTCATTCTGCCACTTTACTGCTTGTTGTTTAATCTTTTAAATAGTTGTGAAACCAGGCTAGAGCTGAATGGGAAAGGTTTAAGGAAGCTAGCTCAGTGAAGAGTTTTTGGTGTGATACTTTGTCAAATGCTTTGGACATGTTGAGAAAAATTGAAGAGACTAACCGGCCATTGTTCTTGAGCTCATCGATAGTATTGCTGAAGCTTATTAATGCAGTAGTGGTACTGTGTTTGGGTCTAAATCCATGTTGGGTGCTTGAGAGCAGGTTATTACTTACTAGATATTCAAGGAGTTGTGAAGGGATACATTTTTCAAGGATTTTAGCTATAGGTGGGAGTATAGCTATTGGTCTGTAGTTAGTAAGTTCAGTTGAAGGGCCACCTTTGTAAAAGGGAATGGTATAGGATATTTCCATAGCTGGGGATGTAATGTTCAGAGATAGAACTATTTACTAGTAAAGTGATGGGGTAAGCAACAGCATCTGCTGCTAATCTGAGGAATGCATTTGCAAGCTGGTCAGCGACAAGGCACGTGGGTTTTAATCTGAGTAGGAGCTTTTTGGTAGTACTGGTTTGTATATAGGTACTGGTTTGTATAGGCCTGATATAGAAGGCATTTCTATTTGGTGTGGATTTGGTGATATTGAGTGGTAAGCTGCTACTGTTTTTTACAAGTGATAGTATTGAGTTTATGAAATGTTGTTGAATTGAGTAGCTGTGCTATCTGATGTGTTTACAGAGGTGGGAGATGAAGTAGCTGCTTGACCTGGAATAAGGGGGTGTATGGATCTCCAACATTTTGAGGGGTTGTTTTGGTGAGTTTGATGGACTTTAGTGAAACAGGCTTTCTTGTTATCTAGGCTTTGGTTTCTGGCTTTATTTCTTATTTGACAGTATTTGATTAGTGAGGGTTGTTTTCTGTTGGTGTAATAGTCAACCCAAGCTCTATCTCTCTCTTTGATGAGTTGTTTGGTCTCTCTTTGGAGCCATGGGATATGTCTTGCTTTGTAGTGAATCTTTCTACGGGGTGCTAGTGTATTTAGTATAGTTAGAAAAGTATTGTTAAAGTAATCTACTGCTAAGTCAAGGTGAAAGTGGGTCCATTTGCAGTGATGTAGAAGAAAGTTAAAGGTATCAGTGGAGAAATTACTTTTATTGTTGATGAGCTTGAATATAGTGTGATTTTGAGGGTTAGTTTTTTGTCTGATTAGGTAAGTGGGATTGTGATCACTTAGAGGGTCGTGGAGGCAGCCAGTACTATAATGTAGTGAGGGTATGTTTGTTAGTATCCGGTCAAGTAGTGACTGTTTATTACTATGTTTATCTATTCTAGTGGGCGATTGAACTGATTGAGTGAAGCCATATAAGTTACTGAAGTTTGATGGAGTGTCTGAAGAGCAGGTGAACCAGTTTAGGTTAATATCCCCCAGTATAATGGTTTCCTGTTTAAAGGTGGAAGCAGATCAATTAAATAGGTTTTCTATGATGGTGATGGTGTTACCATGGAGGACATAGGTTGCTATTAGTATAATGTGTTTTCTAGTGTTTAGCTAAAGGTGGATGATTAATACTTGTGATTTGGTTGGGTCTGGGTTTTCATATGTTAGTTGTTCTAATTTGACTTTGTTCTTATATACTATGGCTATACCACCTCCATGCCTGTGTGTCCTGTCTGAGTATATAGTAGTCCTGGGTTGTTATTTTGGTGTCATTAATATGTGGCTTGAACCATGTTTCTGTTATAATCACTATATCGGGTTGGTATAGACTAAGGGTTGCTTGAAATTCATGAACTTTATTTAGTAAACTTGTTAGGTTTATGTTTAAGAATATTAGGTCTGATTTATGATGAATTTGGGTGGAAGAGTTCAGATACTTAGTGTTGCCAATGGGAAATGTTGTTTGTTGTGATGGAGGGCTTATGTTGGGGTGAATATCCCCACATTGCTTAATGTGATGTGCATTAGAGGGGAATAGGTATATAAGCTTGGCGAGCAGTCTAATTAATTTATGGTGCAGGATGGGTTGTTCTTTTAGTTTGGAGAATTTAAGTGAGTAAAAATCAGAGTTGGAGTTATTAAAGAGATGTGGGGATATATGAAAGTGAAAGATCCTAGCTCTGGTAGGTAATGAGGTTGGGTTTGTTTGGGAGTACTTTTTAGTAATGCTATAGCTATGGTTGGAAGTGAAAAGGTAGACTGTTGTCAGAAATGTTAAAAGTAATATATTGTGGTGTAACATTTGCATGTGGAAGTAGTGCCAAGTAGAGGGTTTTTATTAGCAGGAAGTGGGTGTAACTATTTTTGACACTCCCCTACTAGGAGGCAAACCTTAATTGGTAATAAGAAATAATAGGCTGTTGTGAGGTGTGGCTGACTGCCGATTGGTTAATAAGGTAGTTTGTGATTGGTTGAGTGAGCGGAGTGTATGTCTTGGATAAGTATAAGTTTAGGAGTAGTGGGGTGTGTGGGAATTGGGGGCAGGGTAGGGGAATGGAGTGAGCCAGAGCGTATCAAGGGCAAACAGAGCAGAGTGAACCATGAGGCCAACCCGTTTGTAACAAAAAAAAAAATGAACAAGACAATAAACAATCATCCAGCATCCATCTGCCTGACCAGTACTAAATGCCATTCTGTAAAACTTTGTTCCCAATATGTTATTATGGTCCAATGACCAAAAATTCTTCTGTCTTCATAAACCTATCAAATCTGCTGGGACATAGTCTGTACTCATACAATGTTGCTAATATCTGAAACTCCTTACTTCTATCCATCATGTCAGTACTCTCCTTCCAGTCCTTTAAAACATTCAGAAAGACTTCCTAGCCAAACTGTGGCTCTGTTCTTGCTCAGCCCCCAGGGTAACCTATATCCCTAAATATGAACAAGGAAATAGTCATACCTTCTACTGCCTTACTTTTCCTTGTTCTCTCACTTCATTACTTCAATCAGTTTTTGTCCTCTGACTCTCTTTCTAAATATGCCATAACCCTGTTTTTCTCTCACTTCATATTGCATTGCCTGCTTGTGTTATACTGACTTTGCTTTAAACTCTATAAACTGACTGAAATTTCTCTAAATATTAAAGCACTGTCATATAAGTTATATCTACTCTTACCTAGCCTTTCATATTATGTCTAAATTGGTATAATTATTTAACTGTAGATGTTTTTGCATTATTTTTGAAGACTGTAAAATTATTGTTCTTAAAATGTTTATGTAATACTTTGGAAGTTTTCTCTGTGGCCCTCTGCTGAAAGTGGGCACCTACCCAGTCAGGGTAATCAAATGTTAATAAATAAATAAATAAATGTCAAAGTACATAAAAATGTATGCCTACATACACACACACACACACATATATATATATATATATATATATATATATATATATATATATATATATATATATATATTTATATTAAGGTTTTCACGTCCTTTTCACATTATCTGAAACAGCATGTTTGGATACTTATATCCAGTAAAAGACAGTCACAGATAGTCAGATTAGTTCACTACAGGTATGTAAATAAATACAAAGTGAAACAGCGTATATACTTATGTATGCTTAATGTGCACATGTATGCATTTGTTCCATTAATTAATTTTCCAAGTCACTTTTCCTGGAGAAAGTCTCATGGCAGCAAGATAAGCAGGACACATCTGATTTCCTTGCCCTCAGTTCATCGTGTAGGATTCCCGAACATTCTCATACAAGATGTTACATGGCCTCCTGCATCCTTCTTGTACCATATGCAAGACTACATATGAGGAAAATTCAGTGGTACCTAAAAAGTGTATGTTCTCAGCATTGCCACAGTTTAGACATACAGATCACCGTCCTGCCTTGTCTCCAAAAGGAATTTCTTTGGTGGTCCAAGGCATGTACTCTACATAGGAAAACCCTTCAGTCTGCCTCCAGCCACTCAGATACTAACCACGGACGCTTCAGATTATGCATGGAGAGCCCATTTTCAGGGCAGCTGTCTGCAGGGCCTTTGGACAAAGGATCAGAAGCTCCTGCATATCAATTTAAAGGAAATGTTAGCCATACAGAACGCTCTATTGGCTTTCAGGAAACCAGGACAGCTACTGATACGGACAGACAACACCACAGTTATGTGGTACATAAACAAGCAAGGGGGATCTCATTCCTATCCCCTTTGCAGACTAGCCATGAATCTATGGAACACAGCTCTAGCTTGCAAACTGGACCTTCAAGCTCAGTTTCTACCAGGGAAGCAAAACTTCCTGGCAGAAAGTCTGAGCAGAAACCTGTCGGATCCACACGAATGGATGCTGGACACCGAAATATTCAGGATGATTACAGCAGTCTGGGGATGTCCTCACATAGACCTCTTTGCATCCCACCTCAATCATCAACTACAGATTTTTTGCACCAGGACTTTCCACGAACTATCTTGGAAAGTGGATGCACTATCATTCAGTTAGAGAAACCTCTTGAGGTATGCCTTCCCGCCTCTACCTTTTCTTCCATGGGTGTTATTAAAGATCAAACAGGACAAGCCCAAGATGATAATTTTGCTGGCCCCAAATTGGCCTCGACAATTTTGGTACCCAACTCTGAAAAAACTTTGTCTGGAGCCCCCTTGGGTATTACCACAGACTCCGAACCTTCTGTCCCAGCAACAGGGTCAGGTTCTGCACTCCCATGTCAAAACTCTCAGCCTGGTGGCCTGGTTAATCCAGGGTCTTTGATTCAGTCTCTCCTACCCAAGCAGGTTATGGATGTCATTTTAGAAGCCAGACGTCCTAGCACTAGAAAATCTTATGCAGGAAAATGGAAAAGATTTTGCTCCTGGATGCAGGCTCAGGATTCAGATCCTCTTATTCCTAACATTCCTCTGATTTTACTTTACCTGACAGACCTCTTACATAAGGGTCTCTCTTTCTCTTCCATAAAGATCCATGCTTCTGCTATTTCTGCTCATTATTATACAGACCCTCCTATCTTTTCCCATCAGCTCATGAGACAGTTTCTCAGAGGAGCTAAGAACTTAAGGCCCCCTAGATCTCCTCCCATTCCTGCTTGGGATCTCAACTACGTTTTGGAAAAACTCACCTTACCTCCTTTTGAGCCTGCTGCCACCTCTGACATCAAGTTTCTATCTTGGAAGACAGCCATTCTGTTAGCTCTGACCATTGCCAGGAGAGTTTCGGAGTTGCAAGCTCTCATGGCTGTGGAACCTTATATTATTTTTCATCAAAACAGGGTGTCTTTAAGGACTAATCCTGCTTTCATGCCTAAGGTGGTTTCCAAAGTGGCTTTAAATCAAACTATTCACTTGCCAACTTTTTTCCCCAGTCCTCAAAATAAGGGGGAAAGGATCTTGCATTCCTTGGATGTACACAGACAACTACGTTTTTACCTGGACAGAACCAAGGACATCAGGAAATCAGAGCAATTGTTTGTTTCTTATGCTTCAAGTTCCCAAGGTAAAGCCATTTCAAAACAGACCCTTTCTAAATGGATTGCTCATGGAATCAGATTTTGTTATTCACACCATGGAAAGCAAATCCCAGGGAGTATAAGGACTCACTCTACCAGAGCTGCTGCTACTTCAGCTGCCTTCCTCAGCCGAGTTCCTACCAAAGACATTTTGGAAGCTGCAACTTGGAGTTCAGTGCATACTTTTTCCAAGCACTACAATCTACCTCTCTACTCTAAGTCTAGGGCAGGCTTTGCTTCTGCTGTCTTGCAGGGCCTTTTAGCCGCCCCCTCTTCTTTATGACCACCTCCCTTTTATTCTGCTTTGGGATTCAACCCTACAGTCATGACTGCAACAGTGAAACACGATGAACATAGTACAGTTATGTACACTTACCATAAATGTAGATGTTCGAGTGTCTTCACTGTTGCAGTCTGGGTTTCCCTCCCTCCTGTCCCCTCTTATTTTTTCTTTTGTGTGGTTCCCTTCTTCACCCTTCTTTTGAGGTGTATTTGCAAAGGGTATGGGATCTTACTCATTTTGGAGCACCTGACATCTGGGGCAAGAAAAACTGGAGAACATGACGTCGGCTGTCAGCTTTGTACTCCTGGCGCTCTGACGTCAGGGAGCATGGCTGAACAGCCGACGCCGGACCCAGACTTTGGGATTCTGGCCGACTGAGGACTGCCTGCCGGCAGGGGAGAACCCTACAGTCATGACTGCAACAGTGAAGACACTCGAACATCTACATTTATGGTAAGTGTACACAACTGTACTTTGTGCTAGAATGCTATGTCCAACCGTGGGGAAGCAGTGACTGCCAGTACTGACATAATTAACCCCATTTTTCTTTTCAAAAAGATACAGAGAACTAAGGACTTATCTACTCCTCTTCAAATTCTTTGGATAGGAGTAGTTTACTGGGACTTGGTCAGGGTTTAATTCAGGCTATTGATCCTTCTTGTAAAGTGGTGTCTGGTAAAAGAATGAGGTATTCTGCTTTTCCTGAAGAGATTCAAGATTCTGTATCGAACAGAAAGATGCAGGGACGGGTTCAAAGTTTTATCCTCAGATTTCTGATTCAGACTCAGGGGAGAACTCAGTTTCTGATTCTCCCTCTGGGGGTTTCTCTTTCTGTGAGACTGCTGCTAGAATGCGTCAGTGCTTTCAATGAGAGAAAACTGAGGATCTGAAGTAGTTAACTTAATTTGATCATCAGCCTGTGGGTTATGGATCCAATACGGATCCGAGCCAGCAGCTTACCAAGCTAAACATCTGAGCTCCAAAACCCTCCCCTTACCCATACTACACTGCAACCTCCTTCCAATGCTTAAATCTCGTTTGCCGCGGCTTAGCCAGTACAGAATTCTTGAGCTCCAGACAGGTGTAGTTAGGTTATTCAGCTAACTTTTCGGTCTGTGTGGTTTGTCTGAGTGTTAAAACATTTAATCCCTTTCCTCACTTTATCCTCAGGTTTTGCGTAAAAAAAAAAGTAGTAGAGAAGGAAGGTTTTATAACGTTCACCCAGTGTAGGCCTCCCCTTTCCGCCCTTAGTGTGTGTGTGTGTGTGTGTGTGTGTGTGTGTGTGTGTGTGTGTGTGTGTGTGCTTGACTACTTAGCCTAGTTTGTGAAGATATGTCGTAAACTCAAAAGCCGACGTTTTCTAAGTGCACAGAGTGTGGCCATAAGCTGTCGCTGGCCAGTGGTCACACTCTGTGCATAGTTTGTCTAGGGGTTCCTCATCTAACATCAGGCTGCAAGATATGGGCAGCATTCAACCCCCAGGCCCTGCAGGATTGCAGGACCAACTGATTCTGGCGGGTCTTTTACCTGCAGAATCAACTACCTCTTCTGCAGTGTCTTCATCAGCCACGGCTGTGACTGTTCAGGCTTCCGGCCCTCCTCACCTGTCTGGGACTCCCACTCCTACCTCCAAACAGGGTGAGAGAGAGGCGAGGAAGGACAAACACAAAGAAAAGGAGAGAGAGATAGAGACAGGGAGAGGGGTTGCAAGAGGCACGCGGACTCTGATCCGTTCCCCCCCTGCTAAAGTGGTCTCTACTCCAGAAAAAGTTGCTGGGCATTCTTCCCCTCGGCTCCTTTCTCCATGATTCTCGCCGGAGGAGGAGGAGGCTTGGCCTGCTTCGAGGTCATCCTCACATCGGCCCTCCCGGCCGGTGGCGTCCTTGAGATCCACAAGGAGCCTGTCTGAAGCTGATATGGACCGGATGATGTGTAGGTTCCTGCAAGCTCAATTGCACATGGGAGTGTTGCTGCCCCCAGCCGGAATGGGGAGTATGGCTCTGACATTTGCCCCGATAGATCCTTCTCCGATCCACCCTCAAGTTTTGGAGTCCATGGATCCGAGGAGCCCCGGAGTCAGGGGGTCAGCACCAATGGATGATGTTCATCGTGTTTCACTGTTGCAGTCATTACACTTGGGTTATCCTGCTGGCAGGCTACCCACAATCGGCCTGAATACCAAAGTCTTGGTCCAGCATCGGTTGCTGTAGCCTCTTCCCTGACGTCAGTGCGCCAGGGGTATAAAAGATGCAGCCGACACCATTTTCTTCAGTCTTTCTTGCCGCGCGATGCCCGAAGCAAAAGCAGTTCGCAAGTGCCGGTCGGCCGACTCCTGAGATTTTCGAAATTGAATTTCAGATCCGAAGTCTTCTATAAAGCTAAATACCCCATTGGGGAAACTTTTTCCTTGCTCCAGACCGATGTCAGAAAAAGTTAACAATTGTATTTCTTGTGGGAAGCAAATACCTCATAAGAATTTTCATTCTTACTGTATTCCTTGCCTAGGCCCCGACCACGATGTTGCCAATTGTCGGTTTTGTACTAGGTTTAACCAACGCATTATTAAGCGTCGGTATGATTTTGCTTTTCATTACTTTGGCTGAAGGTTTAACTACATAATGCCGTCGGAACAGCTGACGACCGGAGTTCATAAAAAGCGCAAGGAAAAAGAAAGGGACAGGCATCCGAGGTCCAAAATTGACGATGAAGCCTCTTCTAGGCCAGTCGCCGGTTCTCAATGAGGCATTTTCGCAGCCCCTGACGCCCGCTACCTCAGAGCCACAGGCTGCCTCCGACTCCCAGGTGGATACAACTAGGTCTCTGGATACTCAATGTATTGGGCCTTTAGAAATGAATCCCTCAAATGGGTCTGGAGCCGCTGAGCAGGCATCGGCTTCTGAGGGTGTTTTCATTCCTACACAGCTTTATATCAAGCCAACTTCAGCATCAAAGACAAAGACTAAAACAGTTTTAAAGACAAGGAAACAAGTACAGCATTCTCCAGGACAGTCCATGCCTAAGAAAAAGATGCTCAGAATGGCAGAAGACCTAATTACTTTGATCATGGGTTCCCATCCCCCCCCCCCCCCCCCCCGAAGAGGCCTAGGCAAGACACTGAATATGATTCCTCTGATCAGGTTTCCATTTCCTCTTACTCCTCTTCAGAACAGGGGTACTCTATTCCTCCCTATGAGGATTTTGATGCTGAAGAATCTATTCCTTCATCTTCTCCTCCTGAGGATTACTCATTTGGGGAAACTCTGCATACCATGAGGGAGCATTTCTACTGGGAGAGCCAAGATTATTCAGATTCTAAGAAAAGGCTCAGAGACTTTTTTACTACCTCAGCACAGAACTCTTGCTATTCCTCCTATTGTAGACGTTGTAGATGATGTATTTTCAGAGTCCGGCCTGTCTCCCGACTCTTTACCTCCTGCACCGGTTAAGCCAGACAGATACCACAGGGTTCCAGATTCTCATAATTTCTATATAAAAATCCTGCTGCTGACCCAGAAACTATTTCTCAGGGTCCCAAAGGGGTCAAGACTGCTACTGCAAAAAACCCTGTCCCTTCAGATAGAGATTCTAGGGCACTGGACAGATGGGGGAAAAAGTTTACACTTCTGCTACCTTGGCTGTAAGGGCTTTAAATTGTCAGTTTCATATGCTTAAATATCAGCAATACTTAATGTCTCTGTTAAAACAGAAAATGTTGACAAATTCTGAATGTCCTGAGAACAAGGAATTGCAGGATTTATTGCATGCAGCTGAACAAGTGGGAAAACATACTTTGCAATGTGGTTATGATTCACTGGACGCCTCTTGCAGGGCCACTGTAACATGCTCTGTCATTAGAAGGCATGCTTGGTTAAAGGAACAGACTCTGCCTGATCATGTTAAAGCAAAATTATTGGATTCTCCATTACAGCATGATACTTTGTTTGGTGTTAAGGCAGAAGAGGTGTTGAAGAAAATGGAGGATAAAGCTAAATCTATGCAGACAGTGAAGGATTTCTTACAGGTACAGCCACCCAGATTTAGCAGGAACTGGCCTTCTAAGAATTGGTCCTTTCCCGTGTCAGACAGGCCACAAAGAGGCAGATACAGACGCCCTGGAGGCAGACAACAGCCCTAGGGCTCATACAGGCCCAAACAATGGGGTGCTTCTACCTCCAAAAGCGGAGAAGACAAATCACAGCCATATAGGAAACAGTCCCAATTACTTCCCTCTGCCAATGCCAAGCATTTATCTTTTGGGGGAAAGCTAGCACTTTTTTTTACAAAATTGGCACATGATCACCCAGGACAAATGGGTCTTAAATATAGTCTCTCGGGGCTACAGGTTCCACTTTCACACCCTTCCAAAGGCAAAAGGTATGCTAGACCTGCCACACAATCAGTGGGCAGAGGCACAAAACCAAGTTTCATCTCTCATGGACATGAGGGCTATTCAGCCAGTGCCACAACAAGAGCAGGGACAAGGATTATACTCAAGACTTTTCTTAGTACCAAGAAAGGACAAAGCATGGAGACCAATTCTGGACCTGTCTATTCTAAATACTTTTCTGGACGTTCCGAAATTCAAAATGTTGACTCTGCAGCAGCTTCTGCCCATGCTGGGCAAGAAGGCTTGGCTTGTAACTTTGGACCTCAAAGAGGCACACCTGCATGTCCCAATCAGACAATCTTGCAGAAAATACCTCAGATTCATAGCTGGCTCAATGCACTACCAATTTTCTGCACTGTCCTTTGGCTTATGTACTGCGCCCAGGGTCTTCAGAAAACACCTGGCACCAGTAATTGCATTTTGCAGACAAAGAGGAATTCAAATATATCCCTACTTGGACGACTACCTTATTCAAGCAGAGACCAAAGATATTCTACTAAAGCATCTGGCATTTGTAAAAAGATTACTAATTTGCCTAGGGTACACAGTAAACGAAAATAAATCAAAACTAGTACCCTGTCAAGAGATAATATTCCTGGGTGCAAGCTTAAATACAACTGCCCAGATGGCTTATCTCACTCCAGACAAACAAAGGCAACTGACTTCTTACTTCAAAAGCATGGCAACAAAGACCCAGTTATCTGCAAGAAAAATTCTGCAGGCTCTGGGCTATATGGTCTCCTGCATTCTGCTAATTCCGTATGCAAGACTGCATATGAGGAAACTACAACGGTACCTAAAAAGTGTTTGGACTCAACATTGCCACAGCCTGGAATCATTAATTTCACTCATTCCTTGCCTGCAACAGGAGTTTCGATGGTGGGCACAAGCCTGTCACCACAACAGGGGACAGCAATTCACTTTACCCACAGCCAGGCAAACACTAACAACAGATGCATCAGATTATGCCTGGAGATCCACATGGCAGGAAAATGTATTCAGGGCACATGGCCCCCAAGCCAATGGCATCTACACATCAATTAAAAAGAGATGCTAGCTGTACAAAATGCCCTGACAGTCTTCAAGGACCTACTTCATCCAGGATAGCTACTGATAAAGACGAACAACACCACAGTCATGCGGTACATAAACAAGCAGGGGAGCACACATTCCTACCCCCTCTGCAGACAAGCCATGATTTTGTACAACACAGCATTGACCTGCAAGTACAATTCCTGCCAGGAAAAACAAATGCTCTGGCAGACGAACTAAGCAGAAACCTCATGGACCCTCACGAGTGGAAACTAGATCCACAAATCTTCAGCATGATAACAAGGAAATGGGGATGCCCAGACATAGATCTTTTTGCCTCCCCTCACAACCCAATAAATAATGAACGAACACCAACCAAATAAAAATCTGGACGCCGACACTGAAGAATCACTGCTCGTCCTGGTGATGAAATAAGTTAGTTTATTGTAACTCCACACGATACAAAAGACAGGGTTTAGCGCTTTCAACTGTTGTACACAGTCTTCATCAGAACAACATACTGCTAGTATTCTACTGCTTAAATACTCTACTTTTTTGAACTTAATTGAATAATTGCTCTAGTTGCCGCCAAAAACTTTAAAGACATACTAGTCACAATAGTTGATCAAGGATATCTACAGTTTACCCTTTACTATGTATAGGTAACACATACATTGACTACTAATACAAAATAACATAGGTTGTAAATTACCTACTCTAATACATCCTGCCGTTTATCATAGATCTCATAATATACATACTATTTAATAAAATAATCCCCCTACTATATTTAATATATAAGTCCATCTAAAACTATTAAACTATTGCATGTATATATATATATTGAATACTAAAATACTATTGTAAAAATCATAAAATAAAAGTTGATATTAAAATATCATATACAGTTACTAAACATAAAAGCAAAATGTTTCACTACCACCTTATACATATCCACAACATGCATATCTTCAGAATTGTTTAGTTGCATGTGATCAAATATACTAATAACAGAGTCACATCATCTTGTCTAAAATCCATTATGTAAATGTGCATAACTACATCTACGCATCCCTTAATACGTAGTGATTGTTTATTGTACACAAAATACAAGATACCTGATGCAAGATACATAATGTCAGGTGCTGTAGATGTATCAAACCTATACCTTTTCAAACTCACTTATAATAAGGCTAAAAATGGTTAAAACATTTGCTTTTATGTTTAGTAACTGTATATGATATTTTAATATCAACTTTTATTTTATGATTTTTACAATAGTATTTTAGTATTCAATATATATATATACATGCAATAGTTTGATAGTTTTAGATGGACTTATATATTAAATATAGTAGGGGGATTATTTTATTAAATAGTATGTATATTATGAGATCTATGATAAACGGCAGGATGTATTAGAGTAGGTAATTTACAACCTATGTTATTTTGTATTAGTAGTCAATGTATGTGTTACCTATACATAGTAAAGGGTAAATTGTAGATATCCTTGATCAACTATTGTGACTAGTATGTCTTTAAAGCTTTTGGCGGCAACTAGAGCAATTATTCAATTAAGTTCAAAAAAGTAGAGTATTTAAGCAGTAGAATACTAGCAGTATGTTGTTCTGATGAAGACTGTGTACAACAGTTGAAAGCGCTAAACCCTGTCTTTTGTATCGTGTGGAGTTACAATAAACTAACTTATTTCATCACCAGGACGAGCAGTGATTCCCCTCACAACCGCCAACTTCAGAGATTCTGCACAAGGACTTATCACAAACAAGCATGGAAAGTGGATGCTTCGTCATTCAGCTGGAACAACCTTACAGTATATGCCTTTCCTCCACTGCCTCTCCTCCCCAAGGTACTCCTAAAGGTCAGACAAGAGAAGCCACAAATTATACTGATTGCCCCGGATTGGCCATGCCAACACTGGTACCCAATCCTAAGGAGCTTGACCCAAGGCCCAGCCTGGACATTGCCTCAAATTCCTCATTTACTGACCCAACAAAACAATCAGATCTTGCACAGCCAACTCAGAACTCTAAATCTAGCTGCATTGCAGATACTGTAACCATTCAGAATACACCTTTCTCTAAAGCGGTTATGGATGTTATCTTGGAGGCCAGAAGGCCCAGCACCAGAAAATCTTGTGCAGAAAAATGGAAGAGATTCTGTGCTTGGAACCAGGCACAAGGAATTGACACGCTTATTCCAAATATTCCTCAGATTTTACAATATTTAACTGAGATGCTGGACAAAGGCCTATCCTTCTCATCAATTAAGAGCCATGCCTCTGCCATTTCAGCTCATTACAATACAGACCCACTTATTTTTTCACATCCATTGCTTAGGCAGTTCCTCAGGGGGGCCAAAAACATAAGACCTCCAAGGAGAGCACCAATACCTGCATGGGACCTCAATTTTGTCTTGGAAAAACTCACACTGCCTCCTTTTGAGCCAGCCAATACAGCTGAGATAAAATTCTTATAATGGAAAACAGCTCTGCTCCTAGCAATAACTTCAGCAAAAAGAGTCTCAGAGTTACAGGCATTAATGGCTGTGGAACCTTTTATTATCTTCCATCCGGACAGGGTTTCTCTAAGGACAAACCCATCATTTATGCCTAAGGTAGTGTCCAGTGTGGCTCTTAACCAAACCATTCATTTGCCTACTTTTTACCCAAACCCGCAGAATAAAGGGGAGAGACTTCTGCATTCTTTGGACATACACAGACAGCTATGCTTCTACTTGGACAAAACTAAAGCTTTCAGAAAGACTGAGCAACTTTTAGTGGCATATGCTGCAGGATCACAAGGAAAGGCTATCTCAAAACAGACTATTTCAAAATGGATAGGACACTGCATTCATTTCTGCTATTCACAACATGGCAGATCAGTGCCTAAGGGCATTAGACCACATTCTACCAGGGCAGCAGCCACCTCAGCAGCCTTCTTCAGAGGAGTACCAACCAAGGATATTTTGGAGGCTGCAACTTGGACTTCAGTGCACACTTTTACTAAGCGCTACCACTTGCTTCTTTACTCTAGATCTAGAGCAGGCTTTGTCACTTCAGTTTTTTCAGGGCCTTATAGCCACTCCTAATTCTATTTAGTCCCAGCCGCCCAACGCCAGCTTTGGGATTCAACCCAAGTGTAATGACTGCAAAAGTGAAACACGATGAACATAGTACAGTTGTGTACCTACCATAAATGTAGATGTTTGAGTGTCTTCACTGTTGCAGTCCAGGTTACCCACCTACCATCCCCCTTTCTTTGCTGGGACTTATCTGTACTTCTCTATCCTATACAACCTATGTGGTATATTTGCTTGTAGATGAAGGTATTGTTTATTTTAGTGTATGCTTTTATAAGCAATGTTTTTTAGCCTACCCTTTTGGGGGCACCTGACATCTGGTGCAAGAAAAACTGAAGAAAATGGTGTCGGCTGCATCTTTTATACCCCTGGCGCACTGACGTCAGGGAAGAGGTGACAGCAACCGACGCCGGACCAAGACTTTGGAATTCAGGCCGACTGCAGGTAGCCTGACAGCAGGATAACCCAAGTGTAATGACTGCAACAGTGAATACACTTGAACATCTACATTTATGGTAGGTACACAACTGTACTTTCTTCATGTTTCACTGTTGCAGTTATTACATTTGGGTAATCTGCTGGCAGGTTGCCCTCAGTCGGCCTGAATTCCAATGTCTTTGGTCCTGCGTCGGTTGCTGTCTTCTCTTCCATGATGTCAGGTTGTCAGGGGTATAAAACATGCAGCCGACACCATTTTCTTCAGTCTTTCTTGCCACGCGGTGCCCGAAGCAGAAGCATTTCACAAGTGCCGGTCGGCCGACTACTGAAATATTCGGGTTTGAGTTTCAGAACTGAAGTCTTCAATAAAGCTAAGTACCCCATTGGGGAAACTTTTTTCTTGCTTTTTACCGATGTCAGAAAAAGTTAATAATTGTATTACTTGTGGGAAGCAAATACCTCATAAGGATTTCCATTTATACTGTATTCCTTGCCTAGGTCCTGATCACAATGTGCCTGGCTGTCAGTTTTGTGCTAGATTTAACCAACGCACTATTAAGCGTCAGTATATTTTTGCATCTAAGTATTTTGGAAACAGATTTAACTACCCAGAGATGTCGTCGGATAGCAATCCGACTACCGGACTACATAAGAAATGCAAAAAAAGGACAGAGAAAGGCAGTCGAGATCCAAAACCGACAACGAAGCTTCTCCTAAGCCAGTCGCCAGTTTGCCGGTACTCAGTGAAGCGCTTTCGCAGCCCCTGATACCCACTATCTTCGAGTCGCAGGCCTCTACCGACACCCATGTGGAGTCCGGCATGCTGCAACATACTCAAGGTATTGGACTGACGGATGTATCTCCCTTGGATGGGTCTGGAGCCGCTGAGCAGGCACCGGCTTCTGATGGTGTATTCAGACCTCAACATTTTTATATCAAACCGACGAAAGCTGCAAAACCAAAGGCAAAGATACCTTCTAAAGCTAAAAAAATGACGCATGAGCCACATGCACAGGCCACTATGCCTATAAAACAGATTATCAAAATGGCTGAAGACCTCATTACCTTGATCAGGGGTTCCTAACCCCCTCCTGATAAGAGGCCTAGGCAAGACACTGATTATGAATCTTCAGATCAGGTTTTCATTTCTTCTGATTCCTCTTCTGATCAGGAATTATCTATACCTCCCTATGAGGATTCTGATGCAGAGGAGTCTCCCATCTGCATCACCTCCTGAGGATTATTCATTTGGAGAAACTCTGCATACTTTGAGGGAGCATTTTCACTGGGAGAGTCAAGATTTCTCAGAATCAAAAAAGAGGCTCAGGGATTTCTTTCTTCTCCCTCAGCACAGGCCTTTAGCCATACCCCCTGTTTTAGACATTGTGGATGATGTGTTTTCAGAGTCAAGCTTGACCCCTGACTCCTTACCTCCGGCTCCCAGCAAGCCTGACAGATATTGTGGGGTCCCTGACTCACACAAATTTTTATTTAGAAACCCTGCTGCTGATCCTGAAAGTATTTCACAGGGTCCAAAGGGAGTTATGGCCTCAACAGCAAAACAATCCAAAAGGTTTATACATCCGCAACCATGGCAATTAGGGCCTTAAACTGCCAGTTTCATATGCTCAAGTATCAACAACATGTTATGGGATTGCTGAAACAGAAAATGATGTTTATTTCTGAATGTGCAGAAAATAAAGAATTGCAGGAATTATTGCATGCAGCTGAACAAGTTGGAAAGCATACTTTGCAATGTGGTTTTGATTTCTTAGAGGTCTCCTGCAGGGCTGCAGTTACTAGATCTGTGATTAGGAGGCATTCCTGGGTAAAATAGCAAAATTTGCCTGATCATGTTAAAGCTAAATTACTGGATGCACCTTTACAGCATGATACTCTGTTTGGTATTGAGGCAGAAGAGGTTTTAAAGAAAATGGAAGACAAAGCTAAGTCTATGCAAACTGTAAAAGACTTCTTACAAGTGCAGCCACCAAGATTCAGTAGACACTGGCCTACAAAAAATTGGTCCTTTCCTGTGTCTGGCAGAGCTCAAAGGGGCAAATCCAGACGCCCTAAGGGTTCCAGATACCAGGCACAAGATTCTTACAGGTCAAAGCAATGGGGTGCTTCTACCTCCAAATCTGGAGGAGATAAAGCGCAACCCTACAAAAAACAGTCCTAATGACTTCCCTCTGCCTTCACCAAGCATTTACCTTTTGGCAGCACCCTTAGGGGGGAAAATTAGCACTTTTTGCTCAAAATTGGCAGTTAATAATCCAGGACAAGTGGGTGCTAAACATAGTATCACAGGGATACAGATTCCATTTCCATACTCTGCCAATGGCAAACGGTTGGCCGGATCTGCCAAAAAATCAATGGGCAGAGGCACAGAAACAGGTTACGTCTCTCATGGACATGGGGGCCATTCAGCCAGTACCAGAACAGGAAAAAAGACAAGGTTTTTACTCGACTGTTCTTGGTACTCAGAAAGGACAAGGCTTGGTGGCCAGTACTGGATTTATCAATTTTGAACACATACCTGGACATTCCAAAATTCAAAATGCTGACTTTGCAGCAACTTCTGCCCATGGTGGGCAAGAATGCTTGGCTGGTGACATTAGACCTAAAAGAGGCATACCTGCATGTCCCAATAAGGGAATCGCACAGAAGATACCTCTGTTTCAAGGCTGGCTTAATGCATTACCAATTCTCTGCACTGCCCTTTGGCTTATCTACTGTGCCTAGAGTCTTTGCAAAGTGCCTGGCACCAGTAATTGCCTTTTGCAGACAAAGAGGTATACAGATATATCCTTACTTGGACGACTGTCTCATTCAAGCAGAGAACAAGGACATTCTTCTTCAACATCTGACGTTTGTGAAAAGGCTTCTAACATGCCTTGGGTACACAATAAACGAAAGGAAATCACAACTGGTACCTTCTCAAAAGATAACATTCCTGGGTGCAAGCTTGAATACAGCTGCCCAGATGGCTTACCTCATGCCAGACAAGCAAAGGCAACTGACTACTTACCTCAAACTGATGGCAACAAAACCCCAGTTATCTGCAAGACAAACTCTGTAGGCTTTGAGTTTCATGGCATCCTGCATCCTACTGATTCCATATGCAAGACTGCATATGTGGAAACTTCAATGGTACCTAAAAAGTTTATGGAGTCAACATTGTCACAGTCTGGAAACAATGATTCCTCTCCATTCCCTGCCTACAACAGGAGTTTCTATGATGGGCAAAGGTATGTCACCAAACATGGGATGGCCCTTCACTCTACCCCTGCCACCCAAACCTTAACAACAGACGCATCAGATTATGCATGGGGAGCCCACCTGGCGGGAAGATGCATTCAGGGCATATGGACCCCAAAACAAATGCATCTGCATATCAACCAAAAAGAGATGCAAGCTGTTCAAAATGCCCTGACAGCCTTCAAGGACTTACTTCATCCAGGACAACTACTGATAAAGACGGACAACACCACGGTTATGTGGTATATAAACAAGCAGGGGGGCACGCACTCATACCCCCTTTGCAGATTAGCCATGCACTGTGGGACACAGCTTTGACTTACCAAATACATCTTCAAGCTCAATTCCTGCCAGGAAAACAAAATACTCTGGCAGACGATTTAAGCAGAAACCTTATGGACCCTCACGAGTGGAAACTAGATCCACAAGTCTTCAGCATGATAACAAAGAAATGGGGGAGCCCAGGCACAGATCTATTTGCCTCTCCTCAAAATTATCAATTGAAAAGATTTTGCACAAGGACTTATCACAGACAAGCATGGAAAATGGACGCCCTATCCTTCAGTTGGAAAAACCTATCAGTTTACGCCTTTCCTCCTCTGCCTCTTCTTCCCAGGGTCCTACTAAAAGTCAGACAAGAGAAAACAAAGATGAATACTAATTGCCCCAGACTGGCCCCGCCAATACTGGTACCCAGTCCTAAGGAATTTGTCTCAATACCCAGCTTGGACCTTACGTCAAAGACCACAACTACTGTCCCAGCAAAACAATCAGATCCTGCACAATCAGCTCCAAACACTGAACCTGGCAGCATGGCTGATCATGTAATTATGCAAACAACACCTCTCAGTAAAGCTGTGATGGATGTCATTTTGGAAGCCAGAAGGCCTAGTACTATAAAAATCTTATGCTGATAAATGGAAGAGATTCTGTGCTTGGAATCAAGCACAAGGAACTGAAACAGCAGAACCAAATATTCCTCAGATATTACAATACTTGGACTGAGATGCTTGACAAAGGCCTATCTTTCTCATCAATTAAAATCCATGCCTCTGCCATTTTGGCTCATTATAATACAGAGCCACCAATCTTTTCTCATCCTTTACTAAAGCAGTATCTTAGAGGAGCCAAAAATTTAAGGCCTCCCAGAAGATCACCAATACCTGCATGGGACCTCAATTATGTGTTGGAAAAGCTCACCCTGCCTCCATTTGAACCAGCTGCTACTGTGGATATGAAGTTCTTATCATGGAAAACAGCTCTGCTACTAGCAATTACTTCAGAAAGAAGAGTCTCAGAGCTACAGGCCCTCATGGCTGTGGAGCCTTTTATCATATTTTACCCAGACAGGGTGTCTCTGAGGACCAATCCTTCATTTGTGCCTAAGGTGATTTCCAGTGTGGCTCTTAACCAAACTCTTCATCTGCCAACCTTTTATCCAAATCTGCAGAACAAGGGGGAGACAATTCTGCATTCCTTGGACGTACACAGACAGCTAAGATTCTACTTGAGCAGGACTAAAGCTCTAAGAAAAACTGAGCAATTACTAGTGACATATGCTGCAGGATCAGAAGGAAATGCTATTTCAAAGCAGACTATTTCAAAGTGGATAAGCCACTGCATTTGTTTCTGCTACTTACACCATGGCAAACCTGTGCCCAAGGGCATTAGGTCTCATTTCACCAGAGCTGCAGCTACATCGGCAGCCTTTCTCAGAGGAGTACCAACCAAAGACATTCTAGAGGCTGCTACTTGGAGTTCTGTTCACACCTTTACAAAGCATTATCATTTGCCTCTCTACTCTAAGTCCAGGGCAGGCTTTGCCACTGCAGTTCTGCAGGGCCTTATAGCCGCACCTAATGCTGTTTAGCTCCAGCCTCCCATTCCATAGCTTTGGGATTCTACCCAAATGTAATGACTGCAACAGTGAAACATGAAGAACATATTACAGTTGTGTACACTTACCATAAATGTAGATGTTCGAGTGTATTCACTGTTGCAGTCCAGGTTACATGCCCGCCATCCCCCTTTCATTCTGGAGTTTATCTTTCCTTCTCTGTCTTCTGCAACCTATGTGGTGTATTTGGTTGTAGATGAAGGTAAGGTTTATATTGCTGGATGTATATATATATAGTATATATATATATATATATATATAAATATATCTAACTATCTATCTATCTATATATATATATATATATATATATATATATATATATATATATACATTTTTTTTTTCTTTTTGCTACCTTTTTGGGGGCACCTGACATCTGAGGCAAGAAAAACTAAAGAAAATGGCGTTGGCTGCTTGTTTTATATCCCTGACAACCTGACGTAATGGAAGAGGAGACAGCAACTGACGCAGGACCCAAGACTTTGGAATTCAGGCCAACTGAGGGCAGCCTGCCAGCAGATTACCCAAATGTAATGACTGCAACAGTGAATACATTCGAACATCTACATTTATGGTAAGTGTACACAACTGTACTTTCTCTAGCTGCTGTCAGATTTGCAAGACCTTTATTAAAGGTACTTTTCTTCTGAGACCTCCTATCAAAAATCCTTCCTCTCCTTGGGATTTGGCATTGGTTCTTCAGGCCTTAGTTGTGCCCCCGTTCCAGCCCTCAGCATCAGTTGACTTGAAATTCTTGTCATGGAAGACAGTCTTCGTGGTAGCTATCACTTCAGCCAGGAGAGTGTCGGAGCTTCAGGCACTATGTATGAAACCCCCATACCTAGTTTTTCATAAGGATAGGGTGTCTCTCAGGACTAACCTGCCTTTTCTTCCTAAAGTTGCTTCAGAGTCAAACATTTATCAGTCTATTAATTTGCCTGTATTTTTCCCTAATTTTCAAAATAAAGGGGAATACAAACTTCATTTGCTGGATGTTCACAGGCAGTTAAGTTTTTACTTGTATAGGTCCAAACCCTTCTGTAAATCTGATTAACTTTTTGTTTCCTTTGCTAAACCCTTTTAAGGAAAACCAGTTTTGAAGGTGAATCTCGCTAAATGGATTTCGCTTTGTATTTTACAAGCATATAAAGAACTTGGATTACCAGAACCAGAAGGGATTCATGCTCACTCTACCCGTTCTATGGCTATTTCTGCTGCATTCTGGTTTAGAGTTTCCCTGGATGATATTTGTTCAGCAGCTACCCGGGTCTCCTCTCACACTTTTATTACTCATTATAAGCTAGATATGGTGTCTAGAGGAAGGTCTTTTTTTTGGTCTGCAGTGCTTTGGAATATCCTTCCTTAAGGGCCTCCCAAGATTTCGGGTAGCTGGGGACTCTGTCCTACAGGTTAATGATCAAATAAAGTTAACTACTTCTGATAAAGAAGTTATGTACTCACCATAACGTTCCATCTGAGTAGTTAGACTTCATTTGTCAGCAACCTTTCCTCCCTCCTTCCCCCTGACCTTGGTGGTTCTTTCTCTGTTTGGGCTTGATGTCCTGAGTTTGACGAGCCTGATTAATGTGTTCGAGTCAGGTTTTTGGTGTCTTAGGTTGTTGTGTGTCACGTAATGGGTGGCAAACTCGATCTGAGGATTGGAAGGAGGTCGCAGTGTAGTATGGGTAAGGAGGAGGAGCATGGAGCTCGAATCTTTAGCTTGGTAAGCTGCCGGCTTAGATCCGTATCGGATCCGTAACCCACAGGTTGCTGACAAATGAAGTCTAACTACTCAGATGGAACGTTATGGTGAGTATTTTATTTTTACTTTATTTTACATTTGTTGACCGGGCTAGTCCAACTGGATATATGTCCGTTTTCAGTAAAGGCCCGGGAAGAAAAGCTCCATCAGTTGTACACTTTTACAAAAAGGCATAAATGGTTACATAAGAAAGATGGCAAGTAAAAACAATTAATATAATCAGATAAAAAAATACATTGGCATAAAAGTTCACATGACATCATAGCAAGTTAACCAGATAATATAAAAAATAATTTTTTTTTTTTTTTTTTTTGTTAACAAGGGTAATGGTAGAGAGAAGAGTTGGCATTAGTCTGGATTAGTGCAGGAGCAAAGCCAGTGTTTATTGAGATAAATCTTTAGTTGATATTTGAAAAGTTGGAAAGAGGTTAAAGAAGTGATATCAGAGGGTAGTTTATTCCATGTTTTTCCAACAGAGTTGGAGAATAAACTGACACCTGCATTATTGTTAGGTTTGGTAATATTAATCAGAAGTTTATTTGAGGAACGTAGTTGTTGCAGGTTGTTGTATGGAGAATTAAGGCTAGTAAGTGTTGGTGTGTTGGTTGGCTGATATAGAATCTTATAAGCAATTAAGATCTGTTGAAGTACAAGTTGGTTAGGAAGTTCAATCCAGCCTAGTTCTTTTAGGTTCAAACAGTGATGAGTTCTAAAAGGAGATCCAACAGCGAATCGAGCTATGTTATGATAGGATGTTTCTAGTTTCTTCATGTTGTTTTTGGAAAGATTAGTGTAAATGGGGGAAGCATAGAGAAGAGTGGAGATTAGGTGAGATCTAGCAATGATGGACCTTGCTGTGGATGTTAGGAAAGGTTTGATTCTGTAAAGGGATCCTATTTTTTTATTAACTAATTTTATGGTGTTATTGATGTGAGAGTCAAAGTTGAGGTTATTATCAATAGTTATCCCTAATAGTTTTGTGGTCAAGTCAGGAGAGATGAGTGTTCCGTCAGTGGACGTAAGAGTAAAGTAAGGTGGAGTAGATTTACGAGTCGGTGAAAAAAGTATTAGTTTTGTTTTCTTGGGTTGAGGAGTAGACAGCGGTAAGAGAACCATTGTTCTACAGCACTAAAAGCTTTTTGAGTCAGTGACTGGAGTTCTGTTTGAGAGTTAACAGTGCAGATTATAGTTGAGTCGTCTGCATATTGTATACAAGTAGTATATGGGATAGCAGATTGAAGGTCATTAATAAAGATAGAAAATAGCAAAGGGCCTAGGATAGAGCCTAGAGGTACGCCTAAGTAGATAGGTAGAAGATTAGAAAGTGAGTTTTTCCAAAGTACTGCCTGCTGACGATTTTCTAGGTAAGATGCAAACCAGGACAAGGCAAGATGATCAAGAGCCAAGAGTACATAACTTCTTTTTTCTCAGTCCCTCAGAAAATACTGAGTTGTTACAGAAAGATTTTCCAGAAGCTACACCCATTCCCCCTGTTTTGTCTGCTTTGGAGGATGTGTGTCTTATTGCCTGCAGTTTTCCTGTTAGCCAGACAGCTCTCCCTAAAAAGGTAGACGGGATGTACAAAGTTCCTCAGTCTTCTAAAATTTCTGTACACTATTCCTGAACCTGATCCAGCAGCTGTAGCCTTAGTTGACTCTAATGTTGCTAAGCACTTAGTTAATTCTAATCTTAGTGTTTCTAATAATGATGGAAAAATTATTGACAGGTGTGGGAAAAAGCGTATATTTCTGCAACTTTGAATTTCAGAATTTTTAATTCTCAGGTTCATATGTTATACGTTTGCTCTGAGAAATTTTGAAAGTATGAGGAATATTTTTTTACAGTTTCTTTTGGTGAAGAAAAACTTGCTTAAAATAACTTAGTGTCTTCTATGGCACAGGTCTCTACTCATTGTTTGTAGTGTGTGTATGATTCTGTTGATGCTTCTTCCAAGGCTGTGGCCACTGATACTGTTTTAAGGAGGTTTGCTTTGCTGCATTCCCAGAACCTCCCAGACAATGTAAAAATGAGATTTTAAATTCAACCTTACAGATTCAGTGTTTGGCCTTCTGCAGCAGAGGTGATGAAAAAGTGTGATGAAAGGGACATGCTGAACTAGGGAATATTTATGATTTCTAAGCCCTTCTTTTCCAAATGGTCAAAGGGAATCTCTGTCTCCTCATTCAGTTTTGGCAAAAAAACAGAATAAAGAATCTGAATGGAATTCAGGTAAACATATGTTTAAGAAGTGGCAAGGAGAGGTTTCAAAAAGAAGTCTCAAACCTCCCAAAACCAAGGACAGTCCAACAAATCCGAATAACTATTTAAGAGGCCTTGTGACCCCTCCTACCCTGGCATTTTTTCTCTTCAGAAAGTCTGAATCACCATTTTTCTATTTGGCAACAGGTTGTTTGAGACAAATCCATCCACAACCCATTTTTCGGGTCTATATTACATTGTCGAACATTTACGTGTTCAAACGTCATATGGTCGACACCATATGATCCACATGTAAATGTTCAAAAGTTTCAATGGAGATCTCCATACAGTACAGAAATGGAAGATGTTCATCATGTTATACTGCTGCAGTGATCACACTAGGGTTATCCTGCCGTCAGGTGGTCCCGCAGTCGGACGAATCTCAAAGTCTTGGTCCAGCGTCGGTTGTCGTCGCTTCTTCCCTGACGTCAGTGCGACAGGGGTATAAAAAGGGCAGCCGATGCCATTTTCTTCAGTCTTTCTTGCCGTGCGATGCCCGAAGCAGAAGCAGTTCGCAAGTGCCGGTCAGCTAGCTCCTGAGATTTTCAAATCGAATTTCAGCCCGAAGTCTTCTCTAAAGCTAAGTACCCCGTTGGGGAAACTTTTCTTGCCTCAGACCGATGTCAGACAAAGTTAATAATTGCATTTCTTGTGGGAAGCAAATACCTCATAAGAATTTTCATTCTTATTGTATTCCTTGCCTAGGCCCAGACCACAACGTCTCTGGTTGTCGGTTTTGTGCTAGGTTCAACAAACGTACAATCAAGCGTCGGGCAGAATTCGCCCGACATTATTTTGGCAGAAAATGTAACTATAGCATGTCGTCGGAGCAACCGACATCAGCAATGAATAAAAAACGCAAGGATAAGGACAGGCGACCAAGGCCAAGACCAGATACCGAGGCCTCAGCAAGGCCTGCCGCCGGTTCACCAGTTTTCAGCAAGGCGCCTACGCAGCCCCTGACTACCGCTGATTTAGAAATTCTGACGGCCTCCCAAACTGAATCAGCTGGGCCTCAGGAGCCGGTTCCATCTTACCCCTCGGACGCCAACCCTGACGGTGATCCGGAGATTTTGGACAGGCCTTCGGTTTCTGAAGGTGTCTCCAAACCGACAGCTATCTCTGTTAAGTCTTATGCTAAACTTAAAGCCCCCTTAAAAGTTAGGAAACCGGGTCCACAGACCCCCCCCCCCACAGGCCCCTATGCCTAAAAAACAGATGCTTAAGATGGCTGAGGATTTAATTACTCATATCAGGGGTTCCCAACCCCCTCCTGACAAAAGGCCTAGACTGGAGAAAGATTATCCTTCCTCTGACCAAGCATCCATTTCCTCACCTAACTCTGAGGACCAGGATTATTCCTTCCCTCCTTATGAAGACTCATATGCTGAAGAGTCCTTTCCCTCTGTCTCCCCCCATGAAGACTACTCTTTTGGGGAAACTTTACACACCATGAGGGAACACTTCCACTGGGAAGGCCAAGATTACTCTGACTCTAAGAAAAGACTCCGTGAGTTTCTTCTTCTTTCACAGCATAGACATTCCAGTTTTAGACATTTTGGATGATGTTTACACCGAATCTAGTCTAAACCCAGACTCCTTACCTCCTGCACCAGCTAAACCAGACAGATACTACCGAGTTGCTGATTCTCATAAGTTTCTATATAAAAGCCCTGTTGCAGACCCCAAAACCATTTCCCAGGGTCCCAAAGGGGTTAAGGCCTCTACTGCTAAGAATCCACTACCTTCTGAAAGAGATTCCAGAGCATTAGAAAGATGGGGGAAGAAAGTGTATACGTCTGCCACTTTGGCCATGAGGGCCTTAAACTGCCAATTCCACATGCTAAAATACCAGCAGTACTTGATTGCACAGTTAAAGCAGAAAATGATCCCTCAGACAGATCAACCTGATTTCAAAGAGATGCAGGATTTGCTGCATGCAGCAGAACAGGTGGGAAAGCATACCTTACAGTGTGGTTTTGATTCATTGGAAGCCTCATGTAGAGCAGCTGTCACAGGATCTGTAATTCGTAGACATGCTTGGCTAAAAGAGCAAGCCTTACCAGAACATGTCAAAGCAAAGTTATTGGATGCTCCGTTGCAGAAAGATGTGTTATTTGGTGTCAAAGCAGAGGAAGTCTTAAAGAAAATGGAAGAAAAGGCAAAATCTATGCAGACAGTTAAAGATTTTTTACAGGTACAACCTCCTCTTTTCAGCAGAAACTGGCCATCAAAAAACTGGTCCTTTCCTGCATCAGACAGACCCCAAAGGGGTAGGCACAGACGTCCAAGGGGCAGAGGCCAGCCACAAGGTTCTTTCAGGCCTAGACAATGGCATACAACAACTCAAATAGGTGGAGACGAAAGATCTCAACCCTTCAGGAAACAAACACAATGACTTCCCTCTTTGCCTGCCAAGCAAAATTGCCCTGGCAGCACCTTTGGGAGGAAGACTGGCTCTATTTCCACAAAACTGGCGCATCATAACAAAAGACAAATGGGTTCTGGATATTATTACCCGAGGCTACAGATTTCATTTTCACACTTTACCACGGATGAGAGGCATGCCAAATCTGCCTGCAAACCAATGGGCAGAGGCACAAATGCAAATTTCAGCTCTCATGGATATGAAAGCAATTCAAAAAGTACCTACAAAGGAGCAAGGTCAAGGTTTTTACTCAAGACTATTTCTAGTACCAAGAAAGGACAAAGCCTGGAGACCCATTTTAGACCTCTCAATTCTAAACACATACCTGGAGGTACCCAAATTCAAAATGCTCACACTACAGCAGCTTCTTCCCATGCTGGGCAAGGAGTCTTGGCTGGTAACGTTGGACCTCAAAGAGGCATACCTGCATGTCCCTATCAGACAAGATTGCAGAAGATACCTCAGAGTTTTGGCAGGTACAACACATTATCAATTCTCTGCATTGCCCTTTGGCTTATCTACTGCACCCAGAGTATTTACGAAATGCCTGGCATCAGTAATTGCATACTGCAGACAACGAGGAATACAAATTTATCCATATCTGGACGACTGCCTGATCCAAGCGGACAGCAAGGACATTCTATTACAGCATCTGGCATTTGTAACAAAGCTGATAAGTTGCCTAGGGTACACAGTAAACAAAAAGAAGTCAAAGCTAATACCCTCACAAGAGATAATATTCCTGGGTGCCAGCTTAAATACAACGGCCCAGATGGCTTACCTCACGCCAGACAAACAAAAACAACTGACTCAATACTTCAAAAAGATGGCAACTTTTACCCAGCTCACTGCAAGGAAAATCCTGCAGGCATTGGGGTTCATGGCATCCTGCATTCAACTAGTTCCACATGCAAAGCTGCATATGAGGAAATTACAATGGTACCTGAAAAGTGTATGGACTCAACACAGGCACAGCCTCGAAACAAGTATACCTCTCATTCTCTGCCTTCAAAAAGAGTTCCTATGGTGGGCTCAAGCATGTCACATAAACAAGGGCCTTCATTTTGTCTTACCTCCAGCAAACCAAACTATGACAACAGATTCTTCAGACTATGCCTGGGGAGCACACATGGCAGGACAGTGCATACAGGGCAAATGATCTGCAAAACAAATGCATCTACACATCAACCAAAAGGAGATGCTAGCTGTGCAAAATGCACTGACAGCCTTCAAGGACCTCTTGCATCCAGGACAACTACTAATAAGGACAGACAACACCACAGTTATGTGGTACATAAACAAACAGGGAGGAACACACTCCTACCCTTTATGCAGACAGGCAATGACCTTGTGGAACACAGCATTGACTTACCAAGTACAACTGCAAGCACAATTCCTGCCAGGAAAGGAAAACATATTGGCAGACGAATTAAGCAGAAATATGGCAGATCCTCACGAGTGGAGACTACACCCACAAGTATTTTCAATGATAACTCAAAGGTGGTGATGCCCAGACATAGATCTATTTGCCTCCCCCAACAATTGCCAACTACAGAAATTTTGCACAAGGACTTATCATTCCCTAGCCTGGAAAGTGGACGCCCTATCATTCAGTTGGACAGCATTGACAGTCTATGCCTTCCCACCACTACCTCTCTTGACCAAGGTATTACTGAAAGTCAGATCAGAGAGACCACAAATGATCCTCATTGCTCCGGACTGGCCACGTCAGCACTGGTACCCATTACTAAGGAACGTGACTTACAGCCCTCCATGGATCTTACCTCAATTCCCATTTCTGTTGATTCAGCAAAACTCTCAGATCCTTCACAGTCAGCTCAGGACTTTAAATTTAGCTGCAGGGAGAATACCTTGAATTATCAATCAACATTTCTCTCAAAGGATATCCTGAATGTCATTTTGGAGGCCAGGAGGCCTAGCACCAAAAAAAACTTACTCAGACAAATGGAAAAGATTTTGTGCATGGAACCAGGCTAAAGGCCAAAATCCTGGGATACCAAACATTCCTCAAATACTGCAATACTTAACTGAGATGCTACACAAAGGCCTTTCTTTCTCATCCATTAAGATCCATGCTTCAGCCATTTCAGCTCAATATAATACGGATCCTCCCATATTCTCACACCCTTTACTAAGGCAGTTTCTCAGAGGGGCTAAGAATATAAGACCCCCCAGAAAACCTCCAACGCCAGCTTGGGACCTCAACTTTTTTTTAGAAAAATTAACACTGCCTCCTTTCGAACCAGCCTTCTCAGCAGAACTACAATACTTGTCATGGAAAACAGCTCTGTTGCTGGCTATCACCTCAGCATGCAGGGTGTCAGAACTGCAGGCACTCATGGCAGTGGAACCTTTCATCAATTTTCCATCAGGACAGAGTCTCTTTATGAACTAAACCTACCTTTATGCCAAAGGTAGTATCCAGTGTGGCTTTGAATAAGACCATTCATTTACCCACCTTTTATCCAAACCCCCAGAATAAAGGAGAAAAACTGCTTCACTCTTTGGACATTCACAGACAGCTACGTTACTATTTGGATAAGACAAAGACCTTCAGAAAAACTGACCAACTCTTTGTATCCTATGCTGCAGGTTCACAAGGAAAGGCAATTTCAAAACAGACCATCTCCAAATAGATAACACATTGTATCCGCTCTTGCTACTCGCACCATGGGAAAGCAGTGCCTGTTAATATTAGGTCCTATTCTACCAGGGCTACAGCAACCTCAGCAGCCTTTCTCAGGGGGGTTCCAACCAAGGACATTCTGGAGGCAGCTACTTGGAGTTCAGTGCACACCTTTACCAAGCACTACCACCTTCCATTATACTCAAAAACCAGAGCTGGTTTTGCCACTGCAGTTCTGCAGGGCATCCTAGCTTCGCCTATCCCAGTTTAGTACCAGCCACCCATCCACAGCTTTGGGATTCAACCCAAGTGTGATGACTGCAGCAGTATAACACGATGAACATAGTACAGTTTTGTACCTACCATAAATGTAGATGTTTGAGTGTATATACTGCTGTAGTCCAGGTTACCCTCCCACCATCCCCTCTACATACCAGGGTGTTAGTTATAACTCCATGTACATCAATCATTTGGATGCATGTCTATATGGTGTATTTGCTAACAGCTAGTACTATTGTTTATCTACTAAGGTATTTTTGCATAGTTATTTGTATTGCCTTCCTAGTTGGGGGCACCTGACATCTGGGGCAAGAAAAACTGAAGAAAATGGCGTTGGCTGCCTCTTTAAACCCCAGTCGCACTGACGTCAGGGAAGAAGCGACGACAACCGACGCCGGACCAAGACTTTGGGATTCGGCCGACTGCGGGACCACCTGATGGCAGGATAACCCTAGTGTGATGACTGCAGCAGTATCTACACTCGAACATCTACATTTATGGTAGGTACAAAACTGTACATTTTCCATTGTCTGCACTGTGATGCGATCTCGGAGTTGGTATATTTAAAGAGCGGGGGTACCGGGGTGCAGGGGGGCTTGCCCCCCTGCTTAACCTTTCAGGTAGTTTTTTTTTTTTTTTTCGAACTTTTAAGAGTTCGAACATATGGTGTCGACCATATGGTGTTCGAACTTTTAATAGTTCGATAATCTAATATAGACCCCATTTTTCCATTTTCCACATGGGGTTGGGGTATCACCTCAACAATCATCAAGAGGCAATGTTTACACCGCTGTGTGGCTAGCCCTGTCATGATATTTTTAACTCTTTGAAACAAGTCTAAAAGTTTAGGTTTGCTCTCCTTTCCCCACGTTGTGGATTCAGAGTTAATATATATATATAACTTTGGGGATGGAGCACAGCTCCTACCCAACTACACCCGTAATAAAGTTTCTTTAAAGTTAAAAATTTAGACAAAATCTCATTTAAAGCTTTAATGAGGTAAGTCTGAAAATCATTCATCAGGGTTACAGTTGGCAGTGGGAGGAAATTCCTCCTTTCTAAGGGGTCATTCCTCATCCTGTAAACCAGTCCCTTTTGTTTCCACCTGTTCTTCCGCACATGCTTTCCCAAGGAATGATAGAACTAGTTCCTCCTTCTTCCCAGGTGGGGAAGGTGTTTTATTCAAGGATGTTCCTAATGCCAAAGAAAGAAAATGCTTGGAGACCAATTCTGGATATTTCTTGCAAAATCTGTTTGTGATAGTGCCCAAATTCAAAATCATGTCACTTCACAACCTGTTGGTAAAACTAGACTTAAAAGATGCTTATCGGCACATCTCTGTTTATCCAGACTTCAGGTATTTCTTAAGGTTTTGTGTGTCTGGATCACATTATCAGTTCTCTTCCTTACCCTTTGGCTATTCACTGCACCAACAGTGTTCAAGAAGTTTCTAGCTCCAGTTATAGCTTATTGCAGGCTACATGGTATCCACATTTTTTCTATATTTAGGTAACTTCCTTATCATTGCAGAGTCTTTTTCAAAATGTCAGGAATTCCTCTCTTGAATGAGACATCTCTTACACAAGCTGGGATTCCAAGAGAACATTGAAAATAAAACCTCATACAGGATTGTGTTCCTGTAATGACAGCTTGACACCTCAGTTCAAAAAGCTTTTCTTCCACAGGAAAAAAAATAGATATTTATTTAGATCTATTTCTAAGGTTTTCAACACAGACTTCAGTCACGGAGCGGGAATACCTTAGGTTTTTGGGTCTCATGGCAGCTCTGATTCTCATGATACTTATGGAAAGACTCCACATGAAAAAGATACAGTGGTACATGAATTCTCTTTGGTCACAGCTTCAACACCCTTTATCTTTTCAGATGCCAATACTGAGGTTTATCAACAGAGAAATCTTGTGGTGGAGACAACAGATATCCTTAAATCCAGGTCTGTTCTTCAGACTTTACTTAGGAAACAGTTTTAGGAGGAAAAAAAGTGCAAGGGGAGTGGGATACTAAGAACAGAAGCAGGCACATAAATATCAAGAAGAGGCTTGCCCTGATCAAGGCACTCAACTCTCTGAACCATCTTTGGTCCCCAGGACCTCTTAAAGTGGTTACAGGCAATATCGCAGTGATGTGGTACATCTACAAGCAAGGGGAAACTAGGTTGTACTCACTTTGCAGACTAACCATGTTAGATTGCAATATAGCTTCACAGCACAATCTCACTGTGCAGGCATCCTATATTCTGTCGGAGCAAAATTGTGTGACAGACAAGCTGAGCATGTCCTAGTCATTTCCTCACAAATGTAAACTAAGTCAGAGGTCTTCCAAGATTTGATCCATCTGTGAGGAGGTCCTCAAGAAGACTTTTCCTCCTCTCTGAACAATCAACTGGCAAAAGTCTGTTACAGGAGTCCATGTAACAGGGCTTGGAGGACAGATACCTTTTCTTATCTTTGGACAGGAAAGTTCCTGTGTGCCTTTCTACCCTTTCTACTAATATCCAGGGTACTTCTGAATATGCAGAAGGAATCTGCCAAGAACATTGTGATGGCTCCCTTCTGGACCAGGCAGATGTTCTTCATGTTTCACTGTTGCAGTCATTACATTTGGGTAATCCTGCTGGCAGGTTGCCCTCAGCCGGTCTGAATTCCAAAGTCTTGGGTCCTGCTTCGGCCGCTGTCACCCCTTCCCTGACGTCAGGTCGTCAGGGGTATAAAAAAAGCAGCCGATGCCATTTTCTTCAGTCTTTCTTGCCGCATGGTGCCCGAAGCAGAAGCAGTTCGCAAGTGCCGGTCGGCCGACTCCTGAGATTTTCGTGTTTGAGTTTCAGATCCAAAGTCTTCAATAAAGCTAAGTACCCCACTGGGGAAACTTTTTTTCTTGCTCCAGACCGATGTTAGAAAAAGTTAATAATTATATTTCTTGTGGTAAGCAAATACCTCATAAGGATTTTCATTCTTACTGTATTACTTGCCTAGGCCCTGATCACAACGTTACTGGTTGTTGGTTTTGTGCTAGATTTAACCAATGCACTATTAAGCGTCGGTATGATTTTGCTTTAAACTATTTTGGATGCCAGTTTAATTATCCTGAAATGTCATCGGATAACCATCCGACTACCGGAGTTTACAAAAAATGCAAAGAAAAGGATAGAGAAAAACAACCACGGTCCAAAACCGACGAGGAAGCTTCTCCTAAGCCAGTCGCCGGTTCTCAGTGAGGCGCTTTTGCAGCCCCTGATGCCCGCTACTTTAGAGTTGCAGGCCGCTACCGACTCCCACGTGGAGTTGGCCATGCTGCTGGATACCCAAGGTATTGGAGCCTCGGACAGTAATCCCTCAGATGGGTCTGGAGCCGCTGAGGAGGTACTGGCTTCTGAGGGTGTATTCAGACCTAAACATATTTATGTTAAAATGACTTCAGCTTCAAAGGCAAAGACTAAAACACCTTCTAAAGCAAGGAAACAACCTCAAGAGCCACGTGGACAGGCCTTTATTCCCAAAAAACAGATGCTCAAAATGGCCGAAGATTTGATTACCTTGATCAGGGGGTTCCCATCCCCCTCCTGATAAGAGGCCTAGGCAAGACACTAACTATGAATCTTCAGATCAGGTTTCTATTTCTTCTTATTCCTCTTCTGATCAGGAATATTCTCTTCCCCCCTATGAGGATTCTGATGCTGAAGAATCTATTCCTTCAGCATCTCCTCCTGAGGACTATTCCTTTGGGGAAACCTTGCATACCATGCGGGAGCATTTCCACTGGGAGAGCCAAGATTTTTCAGAATCTAAAAAGAGGCTCAGGGATTTTCTTTTACTACCTCAGCACAGGCCTCTATCCATTCCACCTGTGTTAGACATTGTAGATGATGTGTTTTCAGAGTCTAGTCTGACCCCTGACTCCTTACCCCCAGCTCCTGTTAAGCCTGGCAGATATTACAGGGTTCCTGACTCACACAAATTTCTTTTTAAAAACCCTGCTGCTGACCCAGAAACTATTTCACAGGGTCCAAAGGGAGTTAAGGCTTCCATGGCAAAAAACCCAACCCCCTCTGACAGAGATTCAAGGGCACTGGATAGATGGGGAAAGAAGGTTTACACATCTGCAACTTTGGCTATAAGAGCCTTAAACTGTCAATTTCATATGCTTAAGTATCAGCAACATGTCATGGCATTGCTTAAACAGAAAATGTTGTTAAATTCTGAATGTGCAGAAAGCAAGGAAATGCAGGATTTATTGTATGCAGCAGAACAAGCTGGAAAACATACTTTGCAAGGTTCTTACAGGCCCAAGCAATGGGGTGCTTCTCCCTCCAAAGCTGGAGAAGACAGATCACAAACATGCAGAAAACAGTCTCAATGACTTCCCCCTGCCTGCACCAAGCACTTATCTTCTGGTGGCACCCTTAGGTGGAAAATTAGCACTTTTTGCTCAAAATTGGCACATCATAACCCGGGACAAGTGGGTTCTAAACAAAGTGTCACAAGGCTACAAGTTCCGTTTCCATATTCTGCCATAGGCAAACAGCTGGCCAGATCTGCCAAAAATCAATGGGCAGAGGCACAAAAACAAGTCTCATCCCTCATGGACATGGGGGATATCCAACAAGTACCAGAGCAAGAGCAGGGACAAGGATTTTACTCGACTGTTCTTGGTACCTAGAAAGGACAAGGCCTGGAGGCCAATACTGGACCTATCTATTCTGAACACTTTCCTGGATATTCCAAAATTCAAAATGTTGACTTTGCAGCAGCTTCTGCCCATGCTGGGCAAGAATGCTTGGCTTGTGACTTTAGACCTAAAAGAGGCATACCTGCATGTTCCAGTCAGACAATCATGCAGAAGATACCTAAGATTCAAGGCAGGTTCAATGCATTACCAATTCTCTGCACTGCCCTTTGGCTTATCTACCGCGCCCAGGGTCTTTATGAAGTGCCTGGCACCAGTAATTGCATTCTGCAGACAAAGAGGAATACAAATATATCCTTACTTGGATGACTGTCTCATTCAAGCAGAGAACAAGGACATTCTTCTTCAACATCTGGCATTCGTGAAAAGACTTCTAACATGCCTAGGGTACACAGTCAACAAAAAGAAATCAAAACTAGTACCCTCACAAGAGTTACATTCCTGGGTGCAAGCTTGAATACAACTGCCCAGATGGCTTATCTCACGCCAGACAAACAAAGACAACTGACTACCTATTTCAAAATGTTGACAACAAAGGCCCAGTTATCTGCAAGAAAACTTCTGCAGGCTTTGGGCTTCATGGCATCCTGCATCTTACTAATTCCATATGCAAGACTGCATATGAGGAAACTTCAGTGGTAGCTAAAAAGTGTTTGACTCAGCATAGCCACAGCCTGGAAACAGTCATTACTCTCATTCCCTACCTGCAACAGGAGTTTTGATGGTGGGCAAAGGCTTGTCACCAGAACAAGGGACAGCCATTCACATTATCTCCAGCCAGGCAGACAATAACAACGGATTCATCAGACTATGCCTGGGGAGCCCACATGGCAGGAAGATGCATTCAGGACACATGGTCCGCAAACCAAATGCATCTACATATCAATCAAAAAAAGATGTTAGCTGTTCAAAATGCCCTGACAGCCCTCAAGGACCTACTTCATCCGTGACAACTACTGATAAAGACAGACAACACCACAGTCATGTGGTATATAAACAAGGAGGAGGACACACATTCTTACCCCCTTTGCAGACTAGCCATGACCTTGTGGGACACAGCTTTGACTTACCGAGTACATCTGCAGGCACAATTCCTGCCAGGAAAGGAAAACACTCTGGCAGACGAACTAAACAGAAACCTCATGGATCCCCACGAGTGGAAACTGGATCTACAAGTCTTCAACATGATAACAAGGAAATGGGGATGCCCGGACATATATCTATTTGCCTCCCCTCTCAATCACTAACTAAAAGATTCTGCACAAGGACTTATCACAGACAAGCATGGAAAGTGGACGCCCTATCTTTTAGCTGGAAAAACCTATCAGTATATGCCTTTCCTCCACTGCCTCTCCTCCCCAAGGTGCTCCTAAAGGTCAGACAGGAGAAGCCAAAGATGATACTGATTGCCCCAGACTGGCCACGCCAGTACTGGTATCCAATACTAAGGAACTTATCTCTATACCCAGCTTGGACCTTACCTCAAATACCTCGACTGCTGTCCCAGCAAAACAATCAGGTCATGCACAGCCAACTCAGGACATTAAACTTGGCAGCATGGCGGATAATGTAGTCATACAAAAAACACCTCTCAGTAAAGCTGTGATGGATGTCATTCTGGAAGCCAGAAGGCCTAGTACTAGAAAGTCGTATGCTGGAAAATGGAAGAGATTCTGTACCTGGAACCAGGCACAAGGAACAGATACAGTGGTACCAAATATTCCTCAGATTTTGCAATACTTAACTGAGACGCTGGACAAAGGCCTATCTTTTTCATCAATTAAAATTCATGCCTCTGCCATTTCGGCTCATTACAATACAGAGCCATCACTTTTTTCCTCATCCTTTATTAAGGCAGTACCTCAGAGGATCCAAAAATTTAAGGCCCCCAAGGAGACTACCAATACCTGCATGGGACCTCAACTATGTTTTGGAAAAGCTCACCCTACCTCCTTTTGAGCCAGCTGTTACTGCTGATATGAAGTTTTTATCTTGGAAAACAGCTCTGCTCTTAGCAATTACTTCTGCAAGATGAGTTTCAGAGCTACAGGCACTCATGGCTGTGGAACCTTTCATCATTTTTCATCCAGACAGGGTCTCCCTGAGGACAAACCCAACATTTATGCCTAAAGTAGTGTCCAGTGTGGCACTTAACCAAGCCATCCATCTGTTTACCTTTTACCCAAATCCACAGAACAAGGGGGAGAGAATTCTGCATTCTTTGGACATACACAGACAGCTTAGATTCTCCTTGGACAGAACCAAAGCTTTCAGGAAGACAGAGCAATTACTAGTGGCATATGCTGCAGGATCACAAGTAAAGCCTATCTGAAAGCAGACTATTTCTAAGTGGTTAGGCCACTGCATTCATTTCTGCTACTTACAACATGGCAAGCCAGTGCCTAAAGGCATTAGGCCTCATTCCACCAGAGCTGCAGCCACCTCAGCAGCCTTTCTCAGGGGAGTACCAACTAGAGACATTTTAGAGGCGGCTACTTGGAGTTCAGTGCACACCTTTACAAAGCATTATCATCTGCCACTCTACTCTAAATCCAGGGCAGGTTTTGCCACTGCAGTTCTGCAGGGCCTCATAGCCACTCCTACTGCTGTCTAGTTCCAGCCTCCCAACCATAGCTTTGGGACTTTACCCAAATGTAATGACTGCAACAGTGAAACACGAAGAACATAGTAGAGTTGTGTACACTTACCATAAATGTAGATGTTTGAGTGTATTCACTGTTGCAGTCCAGGATACCCACCCGCCTTCCCCCTTTTTTCTTTTGGATCTTATTTTTCCTTCTCTGATTTATACTACCTATGTGGTTTATTTGCTTATAGATGAAGGTAAAATTTATATTGGTGTATTTATATAAAGTTTGGCTACCCTTTTTGGGGGCACCTGACATCTGGGGCAAGAAAAACTGAAGAAAATGGCATTGGCTGCTTCTTTTATACCCCTGACGACCTGACGTCAGGGAAGGGGCGACAGCGGCCAACGCAGGACACAAGACTTTGGAATTCAGGCTGGCTGAGGGCAACCTGCCAGCAGGATTACCCAAATGTAATGACTGCAACAGTGAATATACTTGAACATCTACATTTATGGTAAGTGTACCCAACTGTACTTTGCCCTTCTCCCTTCTTTTGGAAATTGCCAAGGGCAATTACTTCAACCTTCTTCACAGAATGGATCAATTCACACAAGAACTGGAGTGTTTTATACACCCCAACATCACTTATCTTCAGTTGACTGCCTAGTTGATAGGGTCTTAATTCCTTTCAGGCACCTCTTTTGTGGGGACATGCAGCTGATACTAATGGAGGCAAGAAAGCCTGCTACTTAAAACTTATATATTAGCAAATGGAAGAGATTTTCTAATTGGTGCCAGCCTCATAACCAGCACCCATTCAGGGCTACTTGTTCTCTGGTTTTACAATATTTGTGTGAGTTACTATCTTATGGCCTTTCTTATTCCTCTATGAGAGTTCATTTATTGGCCATTTCAGCATGTCTATCCATGGATACACCTCCTTCAAGGCATTGTCATATCAAAATGTTCTTGAAAGGGATTTTGCATAAGAGGCTCCAAGTAAACCAGTGGCCCCTCCTTTGGATCTCAGTTTTGTGTTAGAGAAACTAACACTTGCTTCATTTGAACCATCTTATCTGGTTGACTTAAGGTTCTTAACATGGAAAACAGTTTTCCTGATTGGTCTCAACTTTGCAAGAAGTGTATCTTAAGTTTAGAGCTCTTACGTTGAGTCACCCTACCTCACTTGCCATAGGGACAGGATTTCTTTGAGAACTAATCCTGTTTTTATGCTTAAAGTGGCATTTGAGTTTACTTTAAACCAAAACTGCCCATCTCCCTGTTTTCTTTCCTGAATGACAAAATGAGGTGGAAGGGATACTTCATACCATGGATGTCCATAGACAACTCGGATACTATCTTGGCAGAACTAAATCTTTCACATCTTTGGATCAGTTGTTCATTTCTTGTTAAGGTAAGAAGAAGGGCAACTTGTGTCAAAACAGACTATTTTCACATGGTTGTCTAAGGTTTTTTGTTATACTCACCACAGCAAAATTATTCCAGGTAAGGTCCGACCCCACTCTGGCTTCATAAGTTCATAGGTATGCACTAGACTAACAACTGCAAGGCCTTTTTAAGCCTAGCCATACATCTCAAATCTCTGACATGTTCTGGTACCCTTGATAAGTGTAAGCAGCTTGGGAGATGAACCATTTACAGGTTGCGTGTGTCTGTTAGACGCATAGGTGCCAAACCAGGGATGAATTTCTTGTTCCCCATCCAGTTATCCAAGTTACACTTGAACTGAGTTAGGAAGGAGCTTTGCTTCACATGGATGGGAGCCTTTCCCAGAGAAGGGGTAGACTCTGAGATACATACCTGTCTCTCCAGCAAGTCCTATGTATATCACAGGCAAGGTTTAAGTCTTTAGAACAGGTAATTATGGTGCTGTTTGTATTGCGGATATGCAGGAGATCCATCAGGGTAGAGCCTGACAATGCCTTGTATGTCAGGCATGGAACTCCCCTCAACAGCCTGTAGGAGACATAATACAGGGATAGGACCTTGAGGTGAACTTCAGAGGACATGTTACTTACACCCTGTATTCTTTTAGTGAGGACCCTCAGTGGATGTCCCAATTGTTGGATGTGCCTGGATAGGTAAATACCAAGGAGGGATGTGCCTGGTTAGGCATATACCAAAGGAGGCACTGTACTCAATGATAGGTTGATGAATGCTGAATACAGTGGAACAAGGTCCTCCTTGGACCTAGATGACATACCTTTGTTTATAAATTGCACAGTTCCTCATTACTGTGGACATGTGATGGTCAGAGGATTGTCAGAGGCACTGTCTGTGTATATTCCCAAGTCCATGACTATTGGGTCATCTCTTAGGGGTGTGTTGTCAATATGATAGTTACCAGGGGTGGATGACTTCCCAAATGATACTATTATGGTTTTCTTGGCATTTAGTTTTAGTGCATGGTTTCAACACCTGGCATATGTCTGTATCAGCTCTTCCTGGAGAACATTTGTGTCAGTTGGGAATTCTATGACTGCTCCTAATTTTCAATCACCTGCAAATTTTGTCAGCCAGAGGCCATTGACATTGGCCTTGACTTCAAAGACATAAATGCCAAAAAGGAGCAGTAGGGATTCTGCTTGTGAATGCCTCTTTGTAGTGGTGGACTCCTCAATTCTAACGTCCTGGGTCCTGTCTGTGAGCCAGATGGCTGTCCACTGGGTAACATAAGGGTTTATACTTAACCTCTTGAGGTTGTCAACAATGCCCGAATGTGTCAAATGCTTTGGCCAAATCAAAGTAGACAGTGTGAACCGTCTTGGCTTCATCCGTTGCTGCGGTGACCTTCACAGAGAAGTCTACCAGGCTGAGAAGGTATGACCTGCTCTTGATGAAACCAGATTGGGTCGGGTCCAGTGTCTGGAAGATGTTCATCGTGCATACAGCTGCAGTCATAACAGATGGGTTCTCCTGCCGTCAGGTGGGTCCTTGGTCGGCCGAATTCCAAAGTCTAGGTCCGGCGTCGGTTGTCGTCGCTTCTTCCCTGACGTCAGTGCGACAGGGGTATAAAGGAACCAGCCGACGCCATTTTCTCCAGTCTTTCTTGCCGTGCGGTGCCCGAAGCAGAAGCAGTTCGCAAGTGCCGGTCGGCCAGCTCCTGAGATTATGAAAATTTGGAAACTGAAGTCTTCTTAAAAGCTAAGTACCCCGTTGGGGAAACGTTTCTTGCCTCAGACCGATTTCAGAACACTCTGATGATCAGGAACAGTCTTACTCCCCTTTTGAAGACTCTGATGTGGAGGAGTCTATTCCTTCTGTATCCCCCCCTGAGGATTACTCATTTGGGGAAACCTTGCATACCTTAAGGGAACACTTCCACTGGGAAGGCCAGGATTATTCAGATTCCAAGAAAAGGCTCAGGGAATTTCTTTTGTTACCCCAGCACAGGCCTCTGCCTATACCTCCTGTCTTGGACATCCTAGATGATGTTTACTCGTAGGCCTGCCTTAACCCGGACTCTCTACCTCCAGCTCCAGTTAAGCCTGACAGGTACTACAGGGTTCCTGACTCACACCAATTTCTATAAAAAAGCCATGCTGCTGACCTAGAAACCATCTCACAGGGGCCCAAGGGAGTTAAGGCCTCCATTGCCAAAAATCCACTGCCTTCCGAGAGATTCCAGATCCTTAGAAAGGTGGGGAAAAAAGGTATATACCTCAGCTACCTTATCCATGAGGGCCTTAAACTGTCAGTTTCATATGCTAAAATACCAACAGTTTTTGTTATCACAATTGAAAAGTAAAATGTCACAACCTGAACAACCAGAATTGAAGGAGTTGCAGGATTTGATGCATAGTGCAGAACAAGTGGGTAAACATACCTTACAATGTGGTTTTGATGCTCTAGAGGCCTCATGTAGAGCTGCTGTTACAGGCTCAGTCATACGTAGGCATGCCTGGCTCAAGGAACAAGCCTTGCCTGATCATGCCAAAGCTAAATTACTAGACGCCCCTCTTCAAAAGGATGTACTATTTGGGGCTAATGCTGAGGAAGTATTACGGAAAATGGAGGAAAAGGCTAAATCAATGCAAACTGTGAAAGAATTTCTGCAGGTTCAACCCCCACGTTTTAGTAGAAATTGGCCTTCCAAAAACTGGTCCTTTCCTGCCACAGACAGACCCCAAAGAGGCAGATACAGGCGCCTGAGGGGCAGAGGACAATCACAAGGATCATATAGAGGCAGACAATGGCAAGCTCCTACACAAAGAGGTGGTGAGGACAACTCGCAATCCTTCAGAAAGCAAACCCAATGACTTTCCCCTTTGCATGCCAACCAGTTCTCAAATGGCAGCCCCCTTAGGAGGAAAGCTGGCACTATTTTCAAAAAATTGGCATGTTGTCACAAAGGACAAATGGATCCTGGACATTATAAACAGAGGCTACAAATTCCATTTTCATACCCTTCCAAAAATGAGAGGCATGCCAAACCTGCCACACAATCAAAGGGCAGAGGCACAAAGGCAAATTTCAGATCCTATAAACATGAAAGCTATTCAAGAGGTACCTACACACGAACAAGGTCAAGGTTTTTATTCCAGGCTATTTCTGGTGCCAAGGAAGGGAAAAGATTGGAGACCTATTTTGGATCTATCCATCCTAAACACATTTCTACTCGTACCAAAATTCAAGATGCTCACTCTACAGCAACTTCTTCCTATGCTGGGCAAGGAGTCTTGGCTGGTAACATTGGACCTCAAGGAGGCATACCTGCATGTCCCAATCAGACAAAATTGCAGAAGATACCTCAGATTTCTTGCAGGTTCAACCCATTATCAATTCTCTGCATTGCCCTTTGGCTTATCTACTGCGCCCAGAGTATTCACGAAATGCCTGGCATCAGTAATTGCCTACTGCAGACTTCAAGGGATACAAATATACCCTTATGTGGACGACTGCCTGATCCAAGCGGACAGCAAGCACATTCTTCTGAAACATCTGGCTTATGTAATTAATGTTATTAAACTCTTTGGGATACACAGTCAACAAAGAGAAATCAAGGCTAATACCCTCTTGGAAGGTAATTTTCCTGGGTGCCAATTTGGACACAAACACCCAGATGGCCTACCTCACGCCAGAGAAGCAGGGGCAACTAATTCAATACTTCAGAACACTGGCAAATTGTACCATGCTGACTGCAAGGAAAATCCTGCAGGCTCTGGGATTCATGGCATCTTGCATCTTACTAATCCCATGTGCAAAACTGCATATGAGAAAACTGCAATGGTACCTGAAAAACATATGGTCTCAACACAGCCACAGTTTGGAAACAATAATACCACTAATTCCATGTCTGCAAAAGGAATTTCTGTGGTGGGCTCAAGCATGTCAAACAAACACAGGTCTTCCATTCAGCAAGCCTCAAGCAAATCAAGTCATCACAACAGACGCCTCGGACTACGCCTGGGGGGCGCACATGACAGACCGGTGCATTCAGGGCAAATGGTCCCATAAAGAAAAGCACCTTCACAGCAATCAAAAAGAAATGCTAGCAGTAATAAATGCTATTATAGCTTTCAAGGACCTTCTACAACCAGGTCAACTATTGATAAGAACGGACAACACCACAGTTATGTGGTACATAAACAAACAGGGAGGAACGCATTCTTATCCCCTATGCAGACTGGCCATGTCACTTTGGAACATGGCCGTGGACTTACAGATGGAACTACAAGCACAGTACTTGCCAGGCAAGGAAAACACGCTGGCAGACAACCTAAGCAGGAATATGACAGATCCACACGAATGGAAATTGCATCCAAAAGTTTTTACAGAAATAATACAAAAATGGGGAAGGCCAGACATAGATCTCTTTGCCTCCCACAAGAATCATCAATTGTCAAAATTCTGCTCAAGGATCTTCCATCCAAAGGCCAGGAGAGTGGACGCTCTTTCCTTCAGTTGGACATCAATGACAGTTTATGCCTTCCCTCCTCTTCCTCTGCTGCCCAAAGTTCTATTAAAGACCAAAGCAGACAGACCAAAGATGATCCTCATTGCTCCGGACTGGCCAAGGCAACACTGGTACCCACTCCTGAGGAGCCTGACACATTCCCCACCATGGACCCTGCCTCTAATGCCTCTTCTTCTGACTCAGCACAGTTTCAAAACTCTTCACAGCCAGCTAAAAACACTCAATCTAGCCGCATGGAAGATTCCTTAGCATCACAAAAGGCCCTACTCTCCAAGGAGGTGCAGGATGTCATTTTGGAGGCCAGAAGGCCATCAACTAGAAAAGCTTATTCTGCAAAATGGAAACATTTTTGTGTCTGGAATGAGAAAAAGAGCCAGGATCCTGGAAAACTGAATTTACCCCCAAATACTACAATATTTGGCTGAACTGCTAAGCAGTGGACTTTCTTTCTCCTCCATCAAAATCCATGCATCAGCCATTTCTGCAGAATACAACACTGATCCACCGTTATTCTCTCACCCTCTCCTAAGGCAGTTCCTCAGAGGGGCTAAGAATTTAAGGCCTCCAAGAAAACAACCAATACCTGCTTGGGATCTTAATTTCATGCTGGAAAAACTGACCTTGCCCCCCTTTGAGCCAGCTGCCTCATCAGATTTGCAATATTTGTCCTGGAAAACAGCTTTCCTTCTGGCTATCACCTCAGCTCGTAGAGTTTCAGAACTACAGGCTGTCATGGCCATCCAACCTTTTATCATCTTCCATCAGGACAGAGTTTCCTTACGAACCAACCCGTCCATTATGCCTAAAGTGGTATCCAGAGTAGCTTTAAATCAGGCCATACATTTACCTACTTTTTATCCTAATCCTCAAAACAAAGGGGAGAGATTACTACATTCCTTGGACATCCACAGACAACTGCGTTATTATTTGGACAGAACAAAGCCTTTCAGAAAATCAGAACAGCTCTTTGTGGCCTATGTGGTAGGAGCTCAAGGGAAGCCAATTTCCAAACAGACAATCTCAAAATGGATAGCCCACTGCATACGCGTTTGCTATTCCTTTCATGGCAAAACTGTTCCTACAGGCATTAGGACTCATTCCACCAGGGCCACAGCCACCTCTGCAGCATTCCTCAGAGGAGTTCCTACCAAGGATATTTTGGAAGCAGCCACTTGGAGTTCTGTGCATACCTTCTCCAAGCACTACAACTTACCATTATATTCAAAATCTAGAGCAGGCTTTGCCACTGCTGTCTTGCAGGGCATTTTGGCTCCTCTTAATTCCACCTAAGTGCCTACCACCCCTTTCTTAGCTTTGGTATTCTACCCATCTGTTATGACTGCAGCTGTATGCACGATGAACATAGTACAGTTTTGTACCTACCATAAATGTAGATGTTCGAGTGCTAATACAACTGCAGTCCAGGTTTCCCTCCCTCCTTCCCCTCTTGGGACAGGCCTATAGGTTAACACATCCTCATACAACCTGATTGGGGTATTCATTTATGATGTATTTGCTTGCAACTACTGTATTTTGATTATATTGCACTGCATGATTACACAAATTTATGTATTGCCTTCCTTCTGGGGGCACCTGACATCTGGGGCAAGAAAAACTGAAGAAAATGGCGTTGGCTGGTTCCTTTATACTCCTGTCACACTGATGTCAGGGAAGAAGCAACGACAACCGACGCCGGACCTAGACTTTGGAATTCGGCCGACCGAGGACCCGCCTGACGGCAGGAGAACCCATCTGTTATGACTGTAGCTGTATTAGCACTCGAACATCTACATTTATGGTAGGTACAAAACTGTACTTTTCTTATGTTATTATTTATCAGGTCCATGATTATTATTTCTATGGTCTTACATATAAGACTAGTCAAACTTATGGGTTTGTAATTTCCTTGGTCAGTAGATGGTTCCCTTGTATGCAGAGGGGCGGCTGTTGCTGTCCTGCACTCTTTCAGGACAAAACCAGTCTGACTGTGGTTAACTCATTCCAAAACCATGCTACATACAAGGTATCAAAAGATTTTATCTTAAAGTATATATATGATGGCAAGCACAATTTTATTGGTACTTTCTCTCTGTAATGCAGCTAAAGAAAAATGAATATTATTTTTATTCTGTTTATTTGTATTGTAATAATTTTCATATTTCCCTAAGTATCTCTACATTCAAGTAACAGACAGAACTCCATAGCCTCGTATGAAAGCTCACAGGTGTATGAAGAAAATTCTGTTGACAATATGTGTCATGCTTGAATGGTTACTGAGATATCAAAAGTTGTTTATATAACATTACAACATTACAAAATTAATATTGACTACATTTATTTTTGGTTTTAAAATCCAGTTTAAAGCATCAAACTGAATGAATGCCACTAATATAAAGATTAATTTATCTTGAATAGTTTACAGTTTTCTAGTAACACGTATGGTTCAAGAGATATAAATATTTGTTTAAACTGTAAGGTGATAACTTAATTTTTTAAAGGCTAATGCCACACCCACTGGGAGTTAAAAGTGCACATTCAGAAGAGATGTACTGGAGGGAATGAGTTAATTAGAGATCCTAATGTGCCTGATAAGTCCTGATTTAAGCTGTTTAAGCAGTAACCTGATATATTGTCAGGCCCAACTGAAGCCATGTTTTTAGCTTTAGAGAGCACAGTGGCAACCTGTTCTTTGATGATAATTTGCAGTGGCATGGTGGAGGGTATTTCTTGGGGAAAACTGGCTATGATGGAGAGGTGAAATTTGAGCTGAGTTTATTGGTCATCAGATTTGCTATGTCTTCCGGTAACTAATTCTGCCTATTGTTGGGTATTGCCCTTAAGATTGTGGACATAACTAAAAATGCCTTACGGTTATTTAGCTTTGGATGCTATTTTTACCTCAAAGTCTGCTTTCAGAGACTTGACTAGTTCCCTGATTTGCATGTTTAGACTAATGAGGGGCTTTTTGCTCTGTTGTGCACATTCCTTCCTACTTCTTGACAGGATTTTCTTTCTTTTGTTGTACAGCCTATTAATACAGGTGGTCCACCGGGGTGGCTTGTTTTTGTGGTTTGACCTGGGTTTATTTCAGTCTGGTGCTGTTCTTTCTGCAGAGTTGTTTCTATGGTCGTACAAGGCTTTTGTGTATGCCTCTGCATAGGTTTCTGTGTTTTCTGGATTTGTGGGTGCTTGGAAACTAGCTATGCCATCCCTTAATCAGGGGTAATTTACTTTAGAGAAGTTCTGGAGTAAATTACCCCCTGTTAAGCTTGGGGTACTGCAGCAGTGATAATTTTAACATCTGTTATTATGTTAAGTTTATTTACAAAACTTGTACTTTCTTTCTTGC